>NC_081554.1:37611824-37911824 GCF_963082655.1 Stomoxys calcitrans | reverse complement strand
GCTTTTGGATGAAGAAAAACAATTGAACCCAGATCCACCAAATTATACTAGTGCTTTAGCACCACCACCATCAAAACCGTCGAGACATTTTTGTGCAGTCTGCGGCAATTTTTCGAAATATTCATGTACAGCCTGTGGAACGCGCTACTGTTGCATAAGGTGCTTGGGCACACATCAGGATACGCGATGTCTTAAATGGACGGCCTAAGAGTTGCAAGTTATTTTTAATTGTATTTTGTATACCTAGCATTAAAAAATAAAAACATATGTATTTAAAAATTCGAAAGTGTAAATTTAGTCAAACCAAAACGTGTTCATTTTGTTTGTTTATTTGAAACAGAAACTTCCACAATATTGTAATTTCCTTTAAAATTAAATAGTTTGGCTAACGTTCAGACGTGAAATTCTGTAAATGAAGGTAGGCATATGTATGACCAAGGCAGAAAGCACAATAGTGCATTGATATTTTGAACGAATTCTATATGCAAATTACCTCTGCCAAGAAACGATAGCTTTAAAGTAATAATTTCTATATCAGTATGCAACAGATCTTTTAGATTTCAAAAATGCAGAACGATTTATAATATATTAAATTTAGCGTGACTATTCCAAACTAATGTCATACGATTTGAATAAATATTGGGCATTTAGAGGCTTAAAGTCAAATTGATAAATTGTTTGAAGTTGTTCTTGTAGCCACATTTGTATGTGGAGATTGCGATCCTCGCCCAGCTCTAAAGTGAGCAAGCTCGTTCCGGTCCATAGGACTGATTGCCGCGGGAACGTTAGGGCCATTGGTTATTTATAGGCGCCAATAACTCGACTTGGCATATGAGTATCATACGCACTCAGTATATAAGAAAGAGCCGGTGCCGCCCGGCCTCTGACAAAGACTATTAACATGATATCGCTGATTGTCCGCGACTGCATTTGCAGCTACTCCGTATACCACACATTCTTCTATCGGCGACCAGTAGATGTCAGCTGACCTTCTCGTAACGACGATGAACACCACACGAATCTGAGCAATCAGTTCCAACCTGTGTGGTACTCATTGTTATCCCGTGCCGGGACAAATTGTTTCATACTTAAGTTATGTAAACTTTTCCAAAATATCCTTAGCATACAAGGCGTTACAGTTGTTGCTGTTGTTGAAGCAGAGTGTAGTACACTGAGGCGGCAGCCTTTGCCGATGAAGGAATTCATGGGGACAATCCGGTACGTACAACCGGCTGCCATGGGATTGGGCGTTACAGTAATCACCTCTGGTGAAATCGCTAAGCCCCAGCTCTGTTACGACACCGGACGTTTGAGTGGATAACTACTAACTGCTGCTACCGACATTTGTGAGGCATTCATTTATAAAAAGGTCCTGCACTAGTCTAAAACTATAAAAAGATGGCACTTTATAATTGACCTTAAATTTAAAGTTATCACATCCGAAAACCTTACTGAATGATAACATTGTTACGATTTGATGGACCACTCCAAGAAAACTTGTGCCACTTTAAGAAGTCATTATAAATTAAATATTACTATGCAGCCATTTTCATGTGCTTGGGATATAAAAGTCCGTAAGTAACAGTTGTAAATAAGTGAACATGCATGAACCCCCGAAGCACAAGGGGTCGGATGCATTGCCGAAAAAAAATTAACTTTTATTCATTTAATCAACGCGTATTTATCAGATGGATACATCAGCGAATTACTACAGCAAACCAGCTGTTTTGGGCACCAGCTATACCAGCAACTCTCTATACTAGCAACCACCTTGCATATTTATATATTTATTTATTAAATATTTTAATTTAAACAACTTATTTTTTTTTTTTTTTTTTTTGGACTTTAATTGAAATGGCAGAGTACGACTCTATATGCCAGGTTGTACTTCCGAAGTTGGTGTCCCCACCAACTGTATATAAAAACACGTGTAATAAAATTACAGAATTAAAAACAATGTACAGTTATAACTGTACTGAGTATAACGATGACTATGCACCGAATCCCGAAGCGTCCGCTTCAGACGAATTCTAAATGCAAAGTGTTAAACAACTTACCGCGAAGTAAATAAGTGGGATATCATCGAATTTCAATATCTATGAACTTCTCAAATATCGATAACTCAATAACACAAGCCAACAGCTGATGTTAGGGATTTGAGCATCAAGTTTTAATTTTCAAGGCTGATGTTCTGGATAGAATTTCAGTTCAATGATTGAAGTGTTCTATTTAAGTTCTATGTATCAAAGGCCACCGGGCCAGAGGTTAGCAAGACATATTAACCTAGATATTGTACAGCAAACAGCTGAGTTTAATTTTTTCTCGCCATGTTCACTATCTGTAATCGTTGGTATTCTATTCTGCTTTCAGAATAGTCGCGGAAATTTTTAATTGTTCAGCGAGAGGAATTTGACAGTTATGTTTTGTTTTTATTTTCATACCTAGAAACGTTTTTATCTGCTCGTCTACTCGATTACACCGCGATGGTTTGAACTGCTCCTATCCCATAGTATTTTCATCACTATAATACTGTTTTGTTGTTTATGTGTGGAATATCGCATCAAATAGAACATGTTTTTAAGATTTTAGAAAAAAATTCAGCTGTGTTATCAAGCCTTTGACATTAAGATTTACTGCAAAATCAAAACAAAAGTAAAAATTAATTGTACTCAGCTGTTCGCATGACCTCAACTTATAAGTGCATCCTTAAGGCCTTTTCGAAATGTGGCCCTTATAAAAACGAGAGCCTTAATTGCGGATTTTATGAGCAGAGTAATCGGGTTTTAAACGTGCTATCATACCACTTTTTATTCATTGAAAGTCGACTTCGAATTTTTTATTCTGTGAAAATCGACTTGGACTTTTCGAGTTTTTTTTACACAAAAAGTTGAATAATCGATTTATCGAAAGTCGACTTTATAGATCTCTAGTTGTCACTTGTTCAGTCGTAGCCAGTCAAAAATTCTTCCAGCTTGAGAAAGGCTGAAGAATATTAAAATACGGTTCGGAAATTTTTAAAGTTTATTATTGATTGTGTTCTGGTAACATAATGGCAGCAACACTAAGATTACTTCAAACACAGGTAAGTTTCCAAATGCCGGCCGGAGAATTCGGGAAATAGACTATGTACCTACTAAACTTTATGCGAAGAACCCTGTGTGCAAGTGAAGTGTTGATTTATGCATTCAATAAAGTTTATACGATAAGCCATTTCCAAACAAACAATTTACTTAATACTGAGTAATGCGGAGATGGATTAAAAATTTGTATGTTAATGTTGAAAAATTAAATCTGCTTCCAACTCCTCAATCCTGAATTGTTGATTGTGCAATTATATAGCGTTTGCATAAAAAGATTCTAACCTCAATTTGGTGTTACCTAACCAGAAAGTAGTTCATCTTCAACGACGTTCGGTTCAGTTGGTCTCGTTTGTTAAGGCAAATTGCCTTTTGTTATTGACATCTTTGATATATTGTTGTTGCTGCAAAATAGTGGAGGCAAATCAGAGATGGGGTAAATGAACTTTTATGTTTTTACTTTCATTCTGTAAGTTTTTCATTATATGAGAACGTAACATGTGATAAAAATGAAAACGTTAATAGATGCAATTTTCTCATACTGCGTCTTTTTTTAGTTTCTTGCTTTCGTTTGTCTTCTTTGTCATTCAGCGAGGGAATTCGTTGCATGTATAGTAATTAATTTTTGTCTAGCCACCGTATACGTAATTTGTTGCTTCGAAGACTTACAATAGGAATGAACATATAATACAATAATAATTTTAGTATTTGTTATTAATTTACATGGTAAACAATTTTACAACCGGCATTTGTGTTGCACTTAGTTATCGATCAAAGTATAACAGTTTCGATAGCAATTTCATTTTTACAGTTATAATAACATCGTTGCTTAACTAAGTATGTTTAGGTAAAGCACTTGGCCCTTTGAGTTGTTGGTTTTCATAACGCAAAAGAAGATGTCCATTATGAACTGTTCTCTAATATTAAATAATAGCATTTCTTGTACAATATATACATATACGTTCCACAATAAGTAATTTGTACTAAAAATAAATAAGGTGAAAGAGATAAATTGTTGTTGCTTGTGTATTCGGCATTGCGATCCATGCAATGTTTAAAACAACAACAACAACGAGAAACAGTTCCAGAAGAACGATTTTATGTAATCTGGAGATGTGCACGTGAACTTGAGTGGCATTTCCTTTAGGCTTATGAGATTAGACTCTGGAAGCTCACGCAGTACTTCAGGACTACTGCAATTCGAATTTAAATATTTTTCGAAATTCTAACAAAATGAATTGGTGCTTGAGGAGGTTGCCATTGATATGCATTCTTCAGGGAGTAGTGAGAAAGTTGTGGCTGAGACAAAAACCCTTTGGGCTTTCAAAAACTCACACTCCTTTAAATAGGCAGACCCTCATAAGGCGATAGGAAATAAAATGCAAGCTTTGTCCAAAGACTGCCTTTCTGGCTAAAGGTGGGTATTAAGTTTATATTTTACAGTGAAATACCATGTTTTTCCTGAATGCTACAAAAATCTTACTGACAATATAATTTTTAATAAAATTTTAGGCAGCAAGCTATTTTGTTCAAACTCTATTATCTACAAATATTAATTTTCAATGTGAAACCCGAACTTAATACCCACCTTTAGGGAGATATACTATTCTTCTACCAGCACCACTTATTTACCTGTGGGCTGGAAGGACATGTTGGTTATTTTCATTCTAAAATCAGAAAATCCATTTCATTGTCGTCGTTTATGTTCAAGACTATATATTTTGTGGTGTTTAAACCGCGTAACATGCATTGGCTGTATACTGCAGTTGTCAGACCTGTAACGAAGCTGGAAAAATCTACCTACTATTCATTCCTTAGCCGAATCTAAAGTATGGTTTGTTTTTGCATAACTGCACTGAGGAGAACACTATCTGATGCTGTATTAAGAGGCTGTGGGCGTCATAGCTAATTCCAGCGACCACTGCTGTAAGGTTAAGGGAGCTGTTTTGGTCAAACTACTCAATATGCCAGGTAGATTGCCTTACGAATTGTCCGAACATCTTTTTGACAATCCTCGTCAAGCTCTTATAGGTGGGCAAACTCGTTCAGGTCTATACGGCCGATCGTCAGGGGAACGTGATGGCCATTGGTTGTTTAAAGGCGCCAATAACTCGCCTTGTCATATTTAGCGTCTTAGGCACTCAGTATTAAAGCAAGAGCCGATGCCGGCCTCTCACTAAGACACTCCATTCGATACCGCATATTGTGTTGTTGTGGTTGTAGACACATTTGCATGTTTATGTGGCAATCCTCGTCAATTTCTAATGGGCGAGTAAACTTGTTTCAGTCTATACGACCGATCACCACGGGAACATGATGACCATTGGTTATTTTTGGCGCATCATAGGCACTCAATATTTATGCAAGATCCGATGCCTCCCGTCCTCTGACTGAGACTATCCACTCGATTGCCCGCGACTGCAGTTGGAGCTACTCCATATGGATCATTCCACGATTCGCAAGCTGGGAAAGCGTCCGGCAGCTCTCAGCTAAGCTTCTCGTGATAAAAAGAACACCAAACTGATTGGAGTTCAAAATTCCTGCCTGTTAGATGCTCATAGTTATCTCGTGCCGAGACCGCTGATTGTCCGCGACCTGTGGACGCGCATGTTAGCTGTCAGCTAAGTTTACTAACGAACACCACACAGGTTGGAGCTCAAAGTGCCAGCCTGTGTGGTGCTCATACTTATGCTGTGCGGGATGTATTGTAGTTGATTAGAACAACAGAATTACAAGCTATAAAGGCACGTAGACTTCTATACGGATGCTTCCAAACTAGACAACCATGTGTGCTTTGGGTGTACTGTGAAAAAATGCGACTGGGTATATAGAAAAGGTGTATGTGAAAAGAAATGACAAAGACATGATGTTGCTTTAAATATCTTCTCTGAGGGCAATTAAATCCCTGGGAAGAGTATTTCTAAGACAATACTCCTGTGGTGGATACCGGGGTACCAATATGCACCTGTGGTGGGTACCGGATCACAAAGATACCACAGAAAATTGTATAACAGACGAACTACCAAGTGAACTGGAATCTGTGGGTATGCCTCTATCGATAAGTAAGCTTATTCTTTGAGAGTAGGCCCGAAGAACAATGGAATTTACATTAGGTAGAACAGAGTGGCTGTCATGGCAGATTAATGTCTGATTGAAAAACATGCTTCTAGACTAAAGGCTGGAAGTATCGATTACTGAAGAAGACGTAAGGTTATCCAGGAAGAGAAAACTTTTGACAATCTGCTACATATGTGTTCCGCATTGACAGGCATATGGAGTTCCACTTTAGGTTCTTATTTCGTTGAAGACTAGCAGCTGTAAACATTTGCAAAATATAAGGCTTTTAAAACGATCTAATTGGTATAACGGTAGGAATTAGATGACATCTTTCATTTCCTGTTCCTGTAGTATCACAATATTGCTAATATTGGTGAACCCATCCTCCCAAAACTTTATAAGGAATTTTTATATTTCATAAAATTTTTGACAAATTCTACCGACGAGTTTGGGTGGTTCCAAACGAAATCGCAATATAGGAAACCAGCCAAATGCTATTACAAAGCAAAAAAACCTTTTTTTGTCTAACTTTGAAAAACAAGGGTTTTTTTGTTTTTTTTTGTAATAGAAACAGATTACCCCCTATGATCTGTAGCCGGACAATATCCGATTATATGAATTTCATAAAATTGTATTTAAATATATTCCATATATATTGTAGGTTATCAAAGTGTGCATAAACATGTCATGTTCCAAGAATCCTTAACTATGGTAAATAATGAAGCTCTTTAAAAATGCGAAGAAAAGAAGTTTCACAAATTCAAAAAGTTTATCCATCCAATTCTGTTGTAACGATTCTTATTTACCATAGTTTCTACCCTCTTTTGTAACGGTGGATCTCGAAATTTTAAAATACATTTGATTTCCCAAAGATTAATCGGATTATCCCTTGAAACGTGTACTTAGTACCCACTTTATTGAAAAATCAATCAAAGTGCATTATCAATAGAGATTTTGTAAACTGCATTAAATATGAATTTGATAATACAAACATCACTGAAAGAAATCAAAGACAAAATCTTTGGACCTTGCCCAGGCAAATATTTATTTGAAACAAATTGTAGTTACAGGGATTTGATAAGACCGAATTGTTTGTTTACCATAATGATAATAATGGCTGACTATGGTTTATATATTAAAATAGATTCTATTTTTTTTATTGGCTCAGCTATATATAGGCAACATTATTGCCGTGTTACTACTTTCTGCTAAATTGATGTACCACAATGACTTAAGAAACTCATTTTATTATATATGAGTTAATAAATATTTTTTGTAGAGAATATTCTAGATAGCATATATATACCAATGCTTACACTGCTCCACCATTTTCTGGTATATTTTTTCGGTGTTGCGAAGACTTCTACTATTTAAAAAATATGGTTATATAAGTAGGTGTTTTTAGTATGTATACTTATATGAGAATCAGTATTGAGTAATAATTGCCCATTGACAAACATTGGCAGCTGTTATATTTAAGGGATTTTCCGTAACCATATATTCCAATTGTGTGGTTATATCAAGCGGCTCAAGATTCTCAGAATTCAAGTTATTTTATGTATACCATTTTTGTTCCAAAAATAAATAAAAATTTTGCATAACAAAAACATGACCCATATAAAAAAACGGTAGAGTTACTAATTCTGGTCATAAGATTGTTTGAGGGTAAATTAAATATTATAGATAAGAAAGGCGTTCACTGCATTCATTGTGGATTCTAAATTAGACCACTTAACTTTTCTAACTTATCACGCTAGAATTTTATCATATAGGAATTGCTATTGGCTGACTTATCTTGAATACCCAATGCTTAGCATTTTGAGTTGAGTCTGAGTAAGAAGAGACTATAAACATTCAAAGTGATAAGGACGTCATGTACCTGAAGTGCTTCTACTTTGCAGTAATTTGATTTTAAGAAGGTATATATTTTTATACATCTTATCGCACAGTGGCTTGTTTGGCATACAGCTGCCGAATTCGAAATTATGTTTGCTGTATTGAAATCGATCCATGGGCAAGTATGTTTCAAAATTTGAATACTCGTAGTTCTTTTATCATTTTCCAAAATTTTGGTGACAAAAAATCTTATTATTTTGTTTGTAATGCATCGACTCTTTGTTCAAAGCCTCTAAACGTTTGTTGATCTAGCCATGTATGTACATTGGTATGACATACAAATGTTTGTGTCTAGCGTACAAGCCAATAAACGCGCAGTTTAAATAGGTCAATTACCATGTATCGGATTACAATAATAATTATAGCTCATGGCGAGTAATAACAAATAAAAAAATTGGCAACGTTTGTTTAGAATAAGAATGTGAAACTTGGTCCATATACGTACGTTAAATTACAAAAACAAATTGCATAATTTAAAAAAAATACATCCACCGTACCGCAGAGGTTAGCATGTCCGCCTATGACGCTGAAAGCCTGGGTTCGAATCCTGGCGAGACCATCAGAAAAAATTTTCAGCGTTGATTTTCCCCTCCTGATGCCGGCAACATTTGTGAGGTACTATGCCATGTAAAACTGCTCTCCAAAGAGGTGTCGCACTGCGGCACGCCGTTAGGACTCGGCTATAAACAGGAGGCCCCTTATCATTGAGCTTAAACTTGAATAAAATTATGCCTAACGTAAATTTTTTTCTACCAAAAATATAGGTCACGCAAAACAATGCACTGACGAATAGCTTTCCATTTTTAAAAATTTCAAAAGTAAAAGCAAAAGTCAACGGCAAATGCTGTTTGCAATGCCTTATGGCTGGCACTATGTTCGTTTCTACCGTCGAAACCCCATAGTTTTGTCGATTCCTTTTTTGAAACTCTACACAAATGACAATGATAAACTAACAATTTTATTAAAATGTTACCATAAGTAATGAGGGAGTGTCTTAAATGAATGAAATCAGCAAGTTTTTATACCCACCACCTTAGGATAGGGGGTATATTCATTTAGCCATTCGGTTTCCAACACATCGAAATACCAATTTCCAACCCTACATAGTATATATATTTGGGATCGTCGTAAAATTCTAAGAGGTTTTAACGATGTCCGTGTGTCTGTCCGTCCGTCTGTTGTAATCACTCTTCATTTTTCAAAAATTGATATACTACGCTGAAATTTGGCACAGATACGTCTTTTTTACGAACGCTGGTTATAATCTTGAACGGGCCAAATCGGAACATATTCGGATATAGCTGCTATATAGACCGATCTGCCGATAAAGGGTCTAATGCCTGTAAATACTTTATTTTTTATTAAATTTTGCTGAACTTTAAAACAGTGAGTAGTATTAGGCCTCCCTATAGCTGATGCAAATATGGTTCAGATCAGACTATAGTTGGATATAATTGCCGTATAAGCCAATTTACCGATTAAGGGTCTGAAGACCATAAAAGCTTTATTTTTATCCGATTTCGCTGAAATTTGAAACAGTGAGTAGTTTGAGGCTTCCCAACATCCGACCCAAATATGGTTTAGATTTGACTATATTTAGATATAGCTGCCGTATAGACCGATCTCCAGATAAGGGGTCTGAAGCCCAGCTTTGTTTATTACCCGTTTTCGCTGAAATTTTAAACAACGAATTTTTTTAAGCATTCCTACATCCGGCCTAAATATCCTTCAGATCGGACTATATTTAGAACTATCTGCCATATAGACCGATCTGCCGATAAGGGGTCGGTCTGAAGCCCATAAAAGCTTTACTTATTACCAGATTTCGCTGCAATTTGAAACAGTGAATTATTTTGAGCCTCCCGATCTCCGATCCGAATATGGTTCAGATCGGACTATATTTAGGTATAGCTGCCATGTAGACCGATCTGCCGATAAAGAGTATGAAGTCCATAAAAGCTTTATTTTTCATCCGAGTTCGCGGACATTTGAAACAGTGAGTTTTCTTAATCCTCTCGACATCCGCCCAAAAAATATGTTGCGGATCAAACTGTATTTAGATATAGCTGCCATATACACCGATCTGCCGTTTAAGGGTCTGGCACCCATAAAAGCTACATTTATTACCCAATTTCGCTGAAATTTGTATCAGTAAGTTGTTTTAAGCCACCCGCTGTCTGATCCACATATGGTAAAAATCCGACTTTTATTTATATATAGTTGACCTACAGACCGATATGCCGATTAAGGGTGTGAGGCTCATAAAAGCTTTATTTATTACCCGATTTCGTTTAAATTTGAAATTGTGAAATGTTTTAAGCTTCCCGATATCCGACCCAAATATGAGATCTGACAATATAGATATAGCTGTCATATAGACCGATTTTCCAATTTAGGGTCTTAATCCCATAAAAAGCTAATTTATTGTCTGAAAATGTTACTGGTATACGAATTATCGTGACCTGGTTAAAATATGACCGAGAGCAGCCCCTATTAAGATATAACTACGGATATAGTAGTGCAGTCATAATAAAATAGGATGATTATTATATCCTTGTTTAATATGGTCCAGATTTGGTTATAGGTGCCATATAGAACGATCTCTCGATTTTCGATTGTGACTAAACGTATACTAAAACGTATACTCGATATGTATCACAGTTAAGGTAGCGGATTATATCACAGAAAAGAAATGTGGCTGTAGCTTGATTTCCCCCTGGGGTTGTCTCCAACAATGTCATATAACCTATAATCATTGGTCTTAACCCTAAGAATTTCCTTAGCAGTTAGAAGGCATCCCTCTACTCAGAAGGCAACTCATGAGCCAGAGCATATATGTTATGAACAGGGGTGGACCTTGTGACCCCAAGACATATCCTAAGCATACTTTTCTGCAGTCTCTCGATATTCTTAACTTATTGTGGTGAATGGGGCATGGTTGTTCTGGAATATTCCAGCTTTGACCTGACCAGACTTCTGTGAACGTTCAGAGCAAGCTTTAGATGTAAACCTCCCCTTACGGACTTCAGACATTTAAGCATATTCACTCTTCCATGAATATTAGCAGCAATTGTGTCGTAATGGTCCTTGAGAGTTAAATGATGATTCTCCCAAGAAAACCCATCTTTCTGACCTTTTCGACCCCTTTACCCAATACCATTGATATTGTAAAATACATGTTGTGACATTTCTCAGGGTTAAAAAGTCAGGTTCAAACCCCTGCATTTATTTCAAAAAGGGACAGAATTGCTTTTCAATTTCAAAGAGGAAAATAAAAGTCCCTATCGAAGGGCATAACAATGAAATCATCTGCATACTGAAAAATTTGCGTACTATCATCCTTCAAGAAGTGTAGTCTCGCAGTGCATATTAAGAAATAGAGGTGAGAGGCAACTGCCTTGCGGAATGGCATTATTGACAACGACCTCGTCCTTATCCATTCTCAAAACTCTGGCAGACTAGAAATTATACAATCTATGGAGACCCTGTTCGTGCCATCACATTGCCTTGAAAGGCTTTGCATTCACCAATTTTGGGAGTCCTCTGGCACTCACAGTCAAATCGTCTGCCCTTTCTCTCCCATTATCCTGCCCAGGCACAAAATTCACGCAGTCCGTGACATACTCAAAAAAGCGTTAATCTCCCTCTTACACTCCAAGACCGTTCGTGACCTTACCATCCTGGTTGTTGTAGTGTTAATAGTTTGCTTAAGAATTGGAAAAAATTTGTCAGCAATGAGGAGGTGGAGAATGCAACACCCCCTTACTTTTCTTGAAATTTCCCTGTTTTTGTGATTACGCCTAATATTATCATTTGATAATAGCTTTGGACATTTGAATTAAAATTTAAAGATTGCCTAAACTTCCTCTTGCGTTAACATACACCTCGTGATTGGAAATCCATGACTTTTGCTTTAAATTCATAAATCAAATATTTGTTTATGACGTTTAGCCCCGAAGTCCGATAAGAAAACCACCGGAATTAGTGTGCACACCTCTTTTGGTCCGTACAAAAATCCAGACATTACTACATAGAAAAATAACTTAGCAGCTGCGTATCAACAATTTAAATTCGGTTAAATTGATTCATCAACTTGATATTTTATTTGTCCAATTAACACTGGTTGTTGTTGGTATTGTATATGTCTTTTATAAAAGCCAATTGAGCTAACTGCTAACAAAATGTTTTTCTTTCTTGTCATTCTAGGCGCGCAAAGCCGGCCAATATGGCTTTGATGTGCAGGCTCGTCAATTCCATGCCTCCACCTATACAGCCTCTAAAGTTGCTCTTTCTAAATTCGACACTGATGTCTATATGCCTTATGACAAGTTGTCCAAAACATTGGATGTTGTTAAGGGCCGTTTGAATCGTCCCTTGACTTTGTCCGAGAAGATTTTGTACTCTCACTTGGATGATCCCAAAAACCAGGATATTGAACGTGGTACTTCTTATTTGCGTTTGCGCCCCGATCGCGTCGCTATGCAAGATGCTACTGCTCAAATGGCTCTGTTGCAGTTCATTTCATCCGGATTGAAGAAAGTTGCCGTGCCCTCCACTGTACATTGCGATCACTTGATTGAAGCTCAAATTGGTGGCGTCAAGGATTTGGCTCGTGCTAAGGACTTGAATAAGGAAGTCTACGATTTTCTGGCCAGTACTTGTGCCAAGTATGGTCTTGGTTTCTGGAAACCAGGCAGTGGTATTATCCATCAAATTATTTTGGAAAATTATGCTTTCCCCGGTTTGTTGATGATTGGTACAGATTCGCACACACCCAACGGTGGTGGTCTTGGAGGTTTGTGCATTGGTGTCGGTGGTGCTGACGCTGTTGATGTAATGGCCAATATTCCATGGGAATTGAAGTGCCCCAAAGTTATTGGTGTGAAATTGACCGGTAAAATCGGTGGTTGGACCTCACCCAAGGATGTTATCTTGAAGGTTGCCGATATTCTTACTGTTAAGGGTGGTACTGGTGCCATCATTGAATATCATGGCAAGGGCGTTGATTCTATCTCATGTACCGGCATGGCCACCATTTGCAATATGGGTGCTGAAATTGGTGCCACCACCTCCGTGTTCCCTTTCAATGAGCGCATGGCCGCTTATCTGAAGTCCACTGGTCGCTCTGGCATTGCCGATGAAGCCAAGAAAGCCCAAGCTAAGATATTGTCCCCCGATGCCAACTGTCAGTATGATGAATTGATTGAAATCGATTTGAACACATTGGAACCCCATGTCAATGGTCCATTCACCCCCGATTTGGCCCATCCCATCAGTAAATTGGGTGCCAATGCCAAGAAGAATGGTTACCCCGTCGACATTAAGGTTGGCTTGATCGGTTCCTGCACCAACTCTTCCTATGAAGATATGGGTCGCTGTGCCAGCATTGCCAAAAATGCCATGAAGCATGGTTTGAAATCCAAGATTCCCTTCAATGTTACCCCCGGCTCTGAACAAATTCGTGCTACCATTGAACGCGATGGTATCTCTAAGGTGTTCGATGAGTTTGGCGGTACCGTGTTGGCCAACGCTTGCGGTCCCTGCATTGGTCAATGGGACCGTAAGGATATCAAGAAGGGTGACAAAAACACCATTGTTACCTCCTACAATCGTAACTTCACTGGACGTAATGATGCCAATCCCGCTACCCATGCTTTCGTAACCAGGTAAGTGTTCAATAGAAGTTTCAATGAAATATGTGAACAATGTGAGGCATTCCTTCCTTTCCACATTCCACAACTAACATTTGAAGTTTAACTAAAAATAAAAGACAAGATGGGGCCTGTTAACAAGAAGAAGATATGGTTTAAAGGTATTTTTTGTTATAAATAAAAACGGGATAAGTTTTAAAGGATAAAGAAGTAAAAACCCCAATAACTCCGCTGTTTCTTCTGTAGCCGCAAATTTGCGGAAGGGTTTCCGCTTTGGCCAGCAATGATTCTGGGTTCATTCCGGTACGTAGACATGACTGAAGGGGAAATGACATTAGATAGTGACTTTAATAGGAGCTATGAAAACAGCCCCGTTGACAGACATAATATAATTGTGTATTAGCACAAAAAGGTTAAAGGAGAGCAACATTCTGCTAGCTCCCGATCTCAATCTACTGGGTGACGCTCCACCAATGACCAAAATATTACTACACCTTTGGTAACTTCCAGTAAAAGCCTGCTAAGTTCGGTCGGTCCGAATCTTGGGAATCCACCACCATGGATTCTGCTAAAATATGCGAGCTTATATCTAGTTATAGACCGAATTGGACCGTACTTGTTGAGAGTCATAACAGAACACTATATGCAAATTTTCAGCAAAGTCGGATAAAAATCAAGGCTTGAAAGTCAAATTGGGAGATCGGTTTATATGGGAGCTTTATCAGGTTCTTGACCGATTTGGACCGTTCTTGACACAGTTGTGTGGCTTCCAGAAGCTCAAGAAGTCAAATCGGGAGATCGATTTATTTGGGAGCTATATCCAAATTTGAACCGATATGGCCCATCTGCAATCCCCAATGACCTACAACAACGTAAAGTATCTGTGCAAAATTTCAAGTGGCTAGCTGTACGCGTTCGCTATCGTGATTTCGACAGACGGACCGACATGGCTAGTTCGAATCAAAATTTCGAGACGATCAAGAATATATATACTTTATGGGGTCCTAGATAAATATTTCGAGGTTTTACAAACGGAATGACTGGATTAGTATACCCCCATCCTATGGTGGTGGGTATAATTACATCATTGTGGAGTATCGTTTTCGCGATGTCATCAAAGAGCGTGGAGTGGCTGATTATAATGTAAGCCTTTGTCAAATAACACATGTGTGGTTCTATGGCACGGTCTGGACTGACTGCAGAACAGTTGTCGTGATATGTAGTTAGCGAAACCCATGTTGGCGAACGACAAGAAAGAGGAATTCAGTCTATGCTATTTATTTTTGGTCTATGCCATTCCCATTATTATTATTATGGAGTTCACCGTAGCCCAGAGGTTAGCAAGGCCGCCTATGACGCTGAAAGGCTGGTTTCGAATCCTGGCGAAAATATCAAAAAATAATTTTCAGAGGTTGCTATCCCCTTCTAATGCTGGCGGCATTTGTGAGGTATTTTGCCATGTAAAAACACCCCAGGGAGATGTCGCAATGTGGCACGCCGTTCGGACTCAGCTATAAAAAGTAGGCCCCTTTGAGCTTAAACTTGAATCGGACAGCGCTCATTGATATTTGCCCCTGTTCCTCAATGGAATCTTCATGGATAAATTTGCATTTCGCCATTCCCATTTCTTAGAATCTTTGTCTGACATGAGTGAGAAAAAAGAATCACTATGCTGATTCTCCAGACTAGGTATATGTATTGTTCCAAGACTAATTGAGTACATTCAATCATTCTTCATTGGCCAACCATAACTGCCAAAGATAAAAAATGAGCTTAGATTTATTAGTAATTTAAGGTTAAGATTTATTAGTGATTTAAACATGCACATTAACATGGTTGCATCGATCGCTATGGGAACGCATTTCGAGACTATCATATGGCGACGGCTATATAAAAGTTCATACGTATCTTACTAGCCCACAATTTTGCCATTAAGACATTGGTTGTTGTTGATGAAGACATTGGTCTATGCCTAAGCTTTATAAAAAGTTTTTGTTTATTTACTTTGCAGCCCTGAATTGGTAACCGCTCTTTCCATTGCTGGTCGTTTGGATTTCAACCCACTTACCGATGAATTGACTGGTGCTGATGGCAAGAAATTCAAATTGGATGCTCCCTTCGGAGATGAATTACCCTCTAAAGGTTTCGACCCTGGCATGGATACCTATGATGCTCCTCCAGCTGTAAGTACTTTCCTAATTCCAAACCTAATAGAATTAGATAAGAGTTGTAATATATTTTGCTATATAGAGTGGTGAAAATGTAAAAGTTGCTGTTGATCCCAAGAGCCAGCGTTTGCAACTCTTGGCACCTTTCGATAAGTGGGATGGCAAAGATCTTGTTGATATGACCGTACTCATTAAGGTCAAGGGCAAGTGTACAACTGATCACATTTCCGCCGCTGGTCCATGGTTGAAGTACCGTGGTCATTTGGACAATATCTCTAACAATATGTTCATCGGTGCCACCAACTACGAGAACAATGAAATGAATAATATCAAAAATCAACGTACTGGCAAATTCGGTGGTGTTCCCGATGTAGCTCGTGACTACAAGGCTAATGGCATCAAATGGGTTGCCGTCGGTGATGACAACTACGGTGAGGGTTCGTCTCGCGAACATGCCGCTTTGGAACCCCGTCACTTGGGTGGTCGTGCCATTATTGTCAAATCATTTGCCCGTATCCATGAAACCAACTTGAAGAAACAAGGTCTATTGCCCTTGACTTTCGCCAATCCTGCTGATTACGACAAGGTAATTATTGCTTCATTTATTCGTAGGCCTTTTAAACACTTGCATTTTTTTATTCTAGGTTGAACCCACCAGCAAAATCTCATTGCTTGGCTTGGCCAACTTGGCACCCGGCAAACAAGTTGATTGTGAAATTAAGAATGGCGACAAAGTACATAAGATTAAGTTGAACCACACCATGAACGATCAACAGATCACCTGGTTCAAGGCCGGCAGCGCCCTCAACCGCATGAAGGAACTTTCTGGCAACTAAATTCTCCGCTAAGAATTTTTGCATGCCTTCTTCTCAAAAACTTTAAAATTTCTTTCGATTCCCCACGTCTGAATCAAAAAGTCTTCTCTTCACATTGTTAAATCTCTACGTTATGCTTTTCGCCTATTGTCCCCATTTTAGTTTAGATCAATTTTTCGCTAGTATTTTAATTTGTACACCATGCTGCTACATGGTCGTCTCTACTCTGCATGGTATTTGAATATACTACACAGTTTTTGTAAAATTATTAATTATTTGTTTTTAACTTATTATGTAGAAAATGAATCGAAGAAATAACTCGATATCAATTGTTATTGCATATGAAAAAAAACAAACCAACACATTTATACACCATCGATACAAAAACTACTACATACGATATTGTACTTTTAATATATATATATTTTTTTTTTTGTGAAACAATTTTATTATGAAATGCAACAACAATAACAACTTATAGTAATTGCGTAATATTAATTCATTCATTTAACGAACCATACCATACCAATCAATACACTGTCTCAAAGATAAATAAAAATATTTAAGTCGAAATAAAAACAAATTTTCTATAAACAAATAATGTCTATTAAAATCAATACCATATACGGCCCATACAAACAACAAGGGTCCTGTGTTTGCGCGAGATTTATTTTTATTTTTGTATTGCCAGGACAATAAACATCCAAAACGTTGATGTTCGTTCCATTCGAAATCGAAATTATAAGGCGAGTACATATTTATTATATAAATAGAGTTCTTAGAAACATTTGTGAGAATAAAATTCAAGTTAAAAAAAAAAACAAATGAATGGTTCATTTTATTCATGTTTTTCTTCGAACAAGATATTCGGAGTGATAAAAGGATAAAGGTGCTATCGGAAGACATGTATAATACTCTTGAATGTCACATTAACCATATGTTTTTCGATATGTCTGTCAGATGGTAATAGAGCAGGCTCTAATCGTTCCATACATTCAGAGGTGTAAAATTTATATTTGTGCGTTGGCAAAATACATGTCATCTGATAACACCTTAAGGAAAATTTTTTTCATTTTGCTTGTGAAGTAAGTACATAACTAAAATTTAAATTTATTTATTATATTCAACGCTAAACAGAATTTAAGCAATTTCATTCAATCCTATTCGGGTGTGTTCTGAAACTCACTTTAGCTACTGAAATGAAAACTTTTCACATTGAGTTGTTCCGTGGCCCTTTTCTCCCTGAGTCCCTATGATGCTCGATATGACAAGGCCGCGGCGATCGGTACTTTGAACCGGAACGAGCTTGCTCACCTACGGGAGCCTGACGAGGATCGCCACCTTCACATGACAATGTGGCTAAAGCAACAACAACCTTTCACTTATATGGCTGCTGTGCCAAAGTGCCAAATACATAGAGACCATTAGGATTCTTCGCGGAATTGACGACCCTCCAAACATTTGGAAGTGACTTTCTCACTCCCTCCCAGAACAGTCACTTTTTAGGTCCTTTTGTATGATAGTTTGTAGAGATTTCATGATTTAAAACCACTAAATTCATTACTGTCGGAATTCTATCATTCATGTTTCGCTAATTAGTTTCTCAAAATCAACTATTATTGCTACAAATTTAAAAACAGATTTTTTGTTGTTGTTTTGGACGCTAACTCAAAAAACCCCACACAAGAGAAGGAATGTTTATTTAGCCTTCTGTAATGAAGAAAGGCCGGTAGCACAGAGGGATAGCATACTCCTTACAATCGTAAGGTTGGCTGTTCAAATCCCAGTCAGGGAAAATCATTGGAAATAAAATCTTCGATTATTAATCTTAATTTGGAAAAGAAATAAATCAGAAAGAGAAAAAAAAAATAAAAATAAGACTCACTCTAAAAGGAAAAAAACATTAGACAAATAAAAATTTATTTTAATAATTTATTTTTTTTGATAATAATCGAATTTTAAACTTTTTTGACCCTATTTAGTCATTCGTGGGTATATATCGCCAAGTGGCACGTTTTCTCCCGTACCGAGACACTAATTAGAGTAAAAAATTATATCGCATGAAATTGTTTTCAACTTCCTTGAGTGCAGATTTAGTGACTCGCACATTTTTGATATCACATAAGGTCGAAATCGACTGTCAAGTTTGAAGAAAACGATCGATATATAAGTTAATTGTATTCTAAACTGCATCGCGCCTGTTTGTCGAAAGAGTATGGAACATACTTTTATATTACTCTTTACTTACCACAATATTTTTATACCCACCACCGAAGGGTGGGTGTATATTAATTTCCGTTTGCAACACAACGAAATATCCATTTCCGACTCTAAAAAGTATATATATTCTTGATCAGCGTAAAAATCCTAGACGATCTAGCCAAGTCCGTCCGTCTGTCTGTTGAAATCACGCTACAGTCTTTAAAAATAGAGATATTGAGCTGAAACTTTGCACCGAATCTTTTTTTGTCCATAAGCAGGTTAAGTTCGAAGATGGGCTATATCTTGATATAGCCCCCATATAGACCTTTCCGCCGATTAAGGGCCTTAGGCCCATAAAAGCCACATTTATTATCCGATTTTGCCGAAATTTGGGACAGTGAGTTGTGTTAGGCCCTTCGACATACTTCTTCTTTTTGGCCCAGATCTGTCTAGATTTCAATATAGCTGCCATATGGACCGATCTCTCGATTTAAGGTTTTGGGCCCATAAAAGACGCATTTATTCTACTATGTCGCCGAAATTTGGGACAGTGAGTTGCGTTAAGCCCCTCGACATACTTCTGCAATTAGCCACAGATCGGTAAAGATTTGGATATAGTTGCCATATAGACCGATCTCTCGATTTAAGGGTTGTGGGCCATAAAAAGCGCATTTATTGTTCGATTTCGCCGAAATTTGGGACAGTGATAGGCTCTTCGATGTCCTTGTTCAATTTGGCCAACCGATCTCTCGATTTAAGGTTTTGGGCCCATAAAAGACGCATTTATTCTACTACGTCGCCGAAATTTGGGACAGTGAGTTGCGTTAAGCCCCTCGACATACTTCTGCAATTAGGCACAGATCGGTAAAGATTTGGATATAGTTGCCATATAGACCGATCTCTCGATTTAAGGGTTGTGGGCCATAAAACGCGCATTTATTGTTCGATTTTCCCCAAATATGGGACAGTTTATTGTGTTAGGCCCTTCTTCATTTTGGCTCAGATCGGTCCTCATTTGGATATAGCTGCCATATACACCGATCTCTCGATTTAAGCTTTTTGGGTCCATAAACGACGGATTTATTGTCCGATTTCGCCGAAGTTTAAGACAGTGAGTCGTGTTAGGCTCTTCGAAATTTTTCTGCAATTTGGACCAAATCGGTTCAAATTTGGATATAGCTACCATATAGACCGATATCTCGTCTTGGTCCCATAAAAGGCGCATTTATAATAAGATTTCACTGAAATTTGACACAGTTACTTATGTCAAGGCTTTTCGACATCCGTGTCGTATATGGTTCAAATCGGTTTATTTTTAGATATAGCCAAAAAGACCAATATTTTGTTATACACAATTGAACAATGACTTACACTTATTAGTCTTTGGTCCAAATCGGAACATATTTTGCTATAGCTGGTATGGGGCATAAGGTATGAATTTTTCACCGAATTTTGACGAAAGGTGGTTTACATACATATATACCTGCGTTGGTGGGTATCCAAAGTTCAGCCCGCCAAATTAAACGCCTTTTTACTTGTTCTGTTATCAAACTGTCGAAGGCGAACAAGTTACAGAATACCACGAAATGTGAAATTTCCCTTCGTCTATGACTTCGATGGCTGTCTGCCATCAGAGTCAGATAGATGTTACAACCTTCAGTCTTTCAGCATGTTTTTCGATCAGACAGTGACCTGTCTTGATGAACACAATGTCTAAAACATCTGTTCTAGCCAGCGATAACAAAACGGTGGACCTCTTGAAGTCTAGATTAGGCCACATAAGAGTACACCCTAAAACTGGTCGTCTAGTTTGGAACCATCGGTATTGAAGTCTATGTAACTTCTATTACCAGGTTCCACTTCCAATCGGTCTTATCAGGAATAGTCGTACAGTAATTTTTATATAGGATAACAGCAGCTGAAAAAATGAATATCATTTACTTTACAATAGTTGTATCTGTATTTTAAGCCTTTTAATCCAAGTGTACCTTATATTGAGTTGCCCAAAAAGTAATTGGGGATTTTTCATATAGTCGGCGTTGACAAATTTTTTCACAGCTTGTGACGCTGTAATTGCATTCTTTCTTCTGTCAGTTATCAGCTGTTACTTTTAGCTTGCTTTAGAAAAAAAGTGTAAAAAAGTATATTTGATTAAAGTTCATTCTAAGTTTTATTAAAAATGCATTTACTTTCTTTTAAAAAATCCACAATAACTTTTTGGTCAACCCAATAGTTTCAGCTCTGATTTCTAACAGCGTTTAAAGATTATTCAACTATAAATCTTGTTTCTCACTACGCAAAAACTTATTTTTTTTGCCGCCCACCGCAGGTGATTATTTAGGTATGCTTAACATTTTTAGAAATTTGTAAAAGCGCAGAGAAACAACACTTCCAAGAACCGTTACATCTAAAATGCCTTGGCGAAAGTAAAATAAAGGGAAACATGACATGTTTGTATTTGTGACAGAAGCTTGAAAAAGGCGAACGGCTGACAAAGGGAGCAATTACATAAAAATTAAAAGAAAACCATACTGAAATGGATTTGGGGGATCCCGCTTTGAAACCTATCAAAGTTCTGGGGGCTGGCACCTTTGGGCGGGTATTCCTTTGCAAATATCGCAACACTCAGAAAGTGTGTGTGAAGCGTATAATTGTTTTAAATCCAAAAGCTGAAATGAACATGATCATGGAGGAGGTAAGGAAGGCATCCAATAATCGCTCACATTTCCCTATTTTCAAAAACTATCTAAATCTTCTGTTTACAGGTTTACATCATGTCACAATTACGCCATCCCAATATCATACAATTCATTGGTTCCTTTGTTCATGCCGGTACTGTTAATATCATTATGGATTATGCACCCAATGGTACCCTTAACGATCTTATTTTTCAAGCACGACCCAAGGGTCTGGCACACAATGACATTATGCGTTACTTTTGTGACACGCTTATGGGTTTGGAGTATCTCCATATACGCCATGTCATCCACCGTGACTTGAAACCGGCAAATTTGCTGGTGGACGCCAATGGCAACTTGAAAATTGCCGACTTTGGCATTTCATCGGTTCATGGATCTAGAAATTGTAATGCCAAAGCTCTGGGCACCCCTTACTACACACCGCCCGAGGTATTGCGTGGCGAAAGATACGATTACAAATCAGACATTTGGTCCTTGGGCTGCATTTTATATGAAATGTGTTTGGGTCATTGTCCATTTTCACAGGCTGCTACCTTGGACGAACTGCGCTATTTAATACGTGTTCTGACACGACAGAAAATGGATTGCAGCAATTTACGCAAAACCCATCAGCCACTATGGGCTAATCTATGTGAACGAATGATTGTAAGCAAACTGCAACTGCGCATTTCGTTGCCGGAAATTATATGTTTGGAACCAACTTTGACTATAGCTTATTACCATAAGTACTTTGACTATAAATATTAATGTCAATAGAATAGATCCTTGTAAAAGGAGCATAATAAGTTTTTCCGTATTTGTTTGAGATAAGTAGAAATGTATTAATTATTTCTTTAATGCTAATATATGTGGTATTTAATTTGTGTGCGTTTTAAATAAATCGTTTTCTCACAGAACAAAAGCAAACCAGTAACAAGGCATTAAGTTCGGATAGGCCGAACTTTAGATACCCACCAACACCTGGCACGGGATAACTATGAGCATCACACAGGCTGGAACTTTGAGCTCCAATCTGTGGCGTGTTTTTTTAGAAGCTTAGCTGAGAGCTACCGGGCGCGTCCACAGGTTGCGGGTAATGGAATGCTCCATTCGGAGTAGCTGCAACTGCAGTCGCGGACAATCATCGGTATCGAGTGGAGAGTCTCAGTGAGAGGACGGGTGACGACGACTCTAACTTAAATACTGAGTGCCTATGATGCTCGATACGACTAGGCGAAATATTGGCGCCTTTAAATAACCAATGGGCATCATGTTCCCACGGCGATTGGTCGTATAGACCAGAACAAGCTTGCTCGCCTATAAGAGCTTGACGAGGATCGCCACCTCCACATGCGATTGTGGCTACAATAACTAACACCATATATGTATATCTTATTGAAACTTCATCAAAATTCGATGAAAAATGCATTTTATTTATGAGCCCAATGACCATATATTAAATTATCGTCCAATATGGACCATAACGGATACAACGCAGTGCATCTGATTGATATTGGGTAGCAAAAACTCATTTTTGGCAGTCTGAACTTAAATCAGGAGATCTGATCGTCCGATCTGTATCAAAAGCCACCCACCTTTGGGCTGGAGTTCACCACTTTTTTATATTTTTGTCACTTGAATCTATGAAAAATATTTTCACACAAAAAAATGTGACCATTTGAATTAGTAACACTTTGTGTCAGCTCCTGTATATATTAATTCATTTGTAAAAAAAATTCAATCTCTTCCAAATTTCGTAAAGATATTCGAAAAATATGGCTGAGCCGCTTTTGCGGAACTTATACAGATATCCTTACCAAATTAATTTTGTGAAGATGGCCGAAGAATTCTAGCTACTATTGCCCTATGGTTATAAAACGAACGATAAATACAGTGGCACAGGAAAGTCTACATAGCCCACTCAAAAAACACGGTTTAAAAACCAAACTTTTGTACGAAAACGATTTTCTGTCAAATGTCTATTATTGATCAAATTCTTTTCCATGGTTCCCAGTATTATAATAAGTTACAATTAGTATGCCACTTTACGTAACTTCTATTTTTGAAAAGGTATGTAGACATATCTGTGCCACTGTATATATGGGAACTTTACCTAAACCAATCGTTTTATACCAGTAGACATAGTGACAACGATAGATGAAAGGGGCGTGCAAAATGTTGAAACGGTCAGTTGATTAATGTTGTTGTTGTAGCAGCTAGGCGGCAGCCCTTGTTGATGATCAATCCGATACGTACAACCGGCTGCCATGGAATTGCTTGATTAATGTGTCTGCAGTGACTGTGATAAGGCAGACATATGTATTTAAAATTGAACCGATTTCTATGAAATTCACCAGCAGTATCAAGAGTCATACAAGACCGTTATATACCAAATCTCGTGAGGATCGGTTGAAATTACCACAATATTGCAATATCAGTCCAAATCCGACAAATATATCTATTGGAGCTTTAAATATCTTAAATTGAATTGATGTCTTCTGGTTTCAATCTCTCAATCTCTAGCTCATATGTGAACACTTACATTGATCTTTTGCTTGAGTACCATATTATCCCGGTCGGCATAAGTGTAGAAATGTCCATGAGGAGCGGGCCAAGCATTCCCCATACAAATTATAGACCCCTACAGAATTGTAAAAACGACATTGTTATCGACCAAATTCGCTAATTTTATTACTTTTCTGAGGTGCACCCAGGATAAAAGGCTGTTTACGCTATTGTCGGTCGGCCTATATTTTGGTCTGGTACCTTAGGCTCTTGGTCCACAAATATTAATATCAGATTCGTACCTTACCCCCAAAAATACCTTTCATTTAAATCCCATGTTGTCCCGATCATCCTACATGCCCTGTTGGAGAAAATTTTTAGAGGCAGACCCCAGACACTCGAACGCAAATTTGTGTATTCTCTATTACCTATCATTTTAACAGTATGTTGTACACTGGGGCGGCATTTGTTGTTGTTGTTGTTGTTGTAGCAGTGTGTTTTACACCGAGACGGCAGCCCTTGCCGATGGAGGATTCCATCGGGTCAATCCGGTACGTACAACCGGCTGCCATGGGATTGCATTTGTAAAGAATAGGTGCGGTAAGTGCCCAGCGAACCAAATGTTTGATGTCAGACAATTCTGAATTCTTCCGACGAAATCTTTTCGAGTTCGTTCCGCATACTGTTCGACTTTCTGAGGGAAGTTTTATTGCCATAGTTTGGAGCGAATTCTTAACGATTTCTGTTCTGCTTGTCTGAAGGAATTTTTGTTCCGACAGTTCTCAGAGAATTCTGAACGATGCCTGAACCCCATTTCGTATGGGTCTTTTTGAGCCACTAAGAATTTGTCTTTCAACAATTGTTGTTCCGACAGTTCGGAAGGAATTATGAACGATGTCTGGGCAGCACGTCGAAGGATTTTTGGTTTCTTTTGTGTTTATTTTTTGTACAGTCTGTGCTATTGGTTGTACCGCTAGTAGCGCAGTGAACCAAATTTAGAATGTCATACATTTTTGTACAAATTCTGAACTCTTCCGACAAGATCTTAGCGAAATCCTTCCGAATTATGTTTGGTTTTCTGAGGGATTTTTTTCCACAGTTCTGAAAGAGTTCTGAACGTCTTGTCGTAGGAGTTTTTTTTTTTAATTTTTCGTCAGACATTTCTATACAAATTCTAAAATCTTCCGACAAGATCTTGGCGAAATCGTTCCGAATTCTGTTTGGTTTTCTGAGGGATTTTTTTCCCACAGTTCTGAAAGTGTTCTGAACGTCTTGTCGTAGGAGTTTTTTTTTGAATTTTTCGTCCGACTGTTCGGAAGTGATTTCTGGTGTGCTCGTCTGGAGTTTTTTTCCCCGATAGTTCTTAAAGAATTATGAACGATATCTGGGGCCGAATAACCGCATACGTGATCTAGTGCGCTTTCGTATCGAATGAAATTTCATATCTATTTAATGAGTGTTATACAATTTGTATATAAATTTTCAAGTTTTTATAAATAATACTCGATTTAAACATTTGCGATCTTAAATTTCAAAAATTCCCGTTCAATAAAGAGGTATATAATTCACAATAGAATGATTTCGATGGATTTTACTCCTTCACTTATGCGGTAATTCGGTCCTGATCGTCTCTTCGTATATTTTTTTATTTTTTCTTCCAACGCATCGGAAAGAATTCTGAACGTCCAGTCGCATGCTTGAAAAAATATAAAAATATCCTGCTGCCTTAAATTTAGTGGTTAAGTGATTCAACTATTGGTTTGGTCTTGTTTGTAGATATAATAATTTGATAATTTGCTTTACCGAATTTGGCTTAAGCACAAAGTTAATTTTTGTCCAATTTAAGGGACCGACAATGTAAATATAACCTAGTTCCTGAAAAATACACTATAATTTGTTATTTACGATGGGTATATTGCTGCGGCAAAAACTCGCACATTTCTATTCGAAGTTTCGAATTAATTAATCGATAACGGGTGCCATAATACAAAAAATTCGAAACTCGATCGCAATAAGTTGTTGTTGTTGTAGCAGTTTATTGTGTTCTATCTTTCGTCTGCGTGATTCTGTTGAGTGTCAAGACCCAGGAACTCTGCGACTAAGATGGGGTGCGTCCGCAGGGATCTGGGTCTGAGTCGAGTGGGTCTGGCCGGACAGTTAAACAGGTGACGTGTATCGTGCGATCCCTGGTTACAATCGGGACATACATCTTGCACGTCGGCATCAATCCTTGCTCTGTAGGAGTTAAGGCGGCTGCATCTGCCGGAACGTAATTGAGCCAGAACTACTCTGGTTTGCCGGGGGAGATCAATTTCTTCAGGTGCAATGGGAGGTGGTCGTTCTCCAATGACTACATTCACCCGGTAGCCATTTACCGCATCTGCATGAATGTTGTCTAAACCTGCTCGATATGCCGCTTGATGTAGAGGTTCTTTCTTGTAGCGCTGAACCTCACGCTCTAGATCTTGTAGATCTACCTTAAGGCTTCTGGGCGGAGGATATCTATCCACATGATGATGATTTGGATGGTCTCTGCGATAACAGCCCAAAAGGTATTGCTTAGACAGCATGTAGTCGATTGCGGATGCGAGAATTAGGCCCCAGTAATGCATTCACAAACACGCACCTCAATAAAAAACTTTACCCAAATTGAAAAGAAGACCGCAACATTTAAATTCCAAGAATTTTATTGATTTTATTATGCTTTTCTCTTAGTTATGTATTTTTTAAAAATATACTTATTATGAGGCTTCGATTTTTTTTATTTAATTTAATTTTGTTTCATTTGTTTAAAATGCAGCACATATATCAGTTTACTCCGTGTATAGTTTTCACCATCGAATAAAGACAGACGCCATTCTGCATCATTTTAATTGTCATATTTGTTATGTTTCATTTCGATATTAATAATTTTTTCGGAAAACTTTTTAATATATTTTTAATATATATATATATACTTTTGTTGTTTTTTTTTTCATGTATCCATTAATAATATCGGTATATATAATAGTAATATACATAAATATTATTATTATTATTATTTATTACTATATTTATGTTAATGTATCCTCCTTCGTTTATAGACGTTATTATGCTTGTATAACAATTTTGCTTTTAGGGGTTTGTGTTTCACATTTATATGAATAATAATAGAGTTAGTTTAGTTACTTTTTGTTTTGTGAGTGTAATATTTTTCATTCTGTTTTGCTCTTAAATTTTGATACATTCTCAATATTTCAATTTCGGCCATAGTCGTTTAAATTGTAACAGACTTTTATTTTATCTTTTTTTTAGATTATAGGTTTTAAGTTACAAAAAGTGTAGAGCTTAATACAAAAAGGAAAATAATTATAAAAAGGTAACTACGCTTGTTGTTTAAGAATTAATAAAAAAAAAACATTGAATGCCGCATGGGATAATGATCAACATCATGAAACTATTTGAAAACTTAAACAAATACGAAAACTTCTCTGAAAAAGATTTAGGAGACCAATGTGTGTTACTTCTTTGCAAGATTTCTATACATCATGTATGTTACTCTAAAATGGCTACCGAATAAATCAGACCATGGCTTGAATTTTCTTACTCTTTCTTTTGTATAATATTGTCACCTGAATTACACAATGGTTAAACATCATTCTTTGTTGTTTCTTTGAAGTAAATGCGACATTTAGGGGTTTGAAATAAAGATTTTTCATTACTAATAGATTTCTTGGATTTTAATGAAAACGGAAGTGCACAGACTCTTACATGACATTCCCATCTCTATATTTCTTTACAAAGT
This sequence comes from Stomoxys calcitrans, assembly GCF_963082655.1. Classification (NCBI taxonomy): domain Eukaryota; kingdom Metazoa; phylum Arthropoda; class Insecta; order Diptera; family Muscidae; genus Stomoxys; species Stomoxys calcitrans. The sequence continues at coordinate 37,883,991 of NC_081554.1, read as the reverse complement.
TTATAACTAATTAGTTAGAAATGTTAGAATAATATGCAAATGAATACATATAAACGCTACTAATTCTTTCACATGTGTTCAATTCAATAACATTCACAACTTCCTTCAAGGAGAGACAATAGAATGAACCGCTTTAAAATGCTAGAGATTTTCTTGCGATTATATGATTGATAATGTTGCTGTAGTTGCGTTGACGTTGGTGGTGTTGGCGGCAACAAGATTGTAATACAAGCTTCATTTATTTAATCATTCCCATTCTGTAGTCCCTGGAGGTTTTGATGTCAAATCATATAGGACCCGGGAGATTCCATCGATTTTAGAAATTTCTTGGACCATACTGTGCAAAACCTGTAAATAATGCATCACTCATTATTAATATCCAGAAAATTAGATGGTGTAATATTACGCGGATTATCTTACTTGTAATGGCAGTTGTTCTGAACCTGGAATAGCCGGCACCCCAGTCATAAAGTCGCTGGTTATGAATGGTCGCAAAACAACTGATCGACTACATGATGGTGTTCTGTTAATGGGATCTCGGTCGAAATGTACGGGTATAAGAACAACAGGCATTTGAGATATTTTACGATAAAGACCAGCTTGCATTATTATCTGTAAGAAATGAGTGATATTTTTCAAAAATAATTTAAATAAACATGAATTGTCTGTTTGCGCTTTCTTTTTTGGTCTTAAAATCTTATTGAGATTCCATTGCAGGATCTTGTCCGGCTTTATACCATTGTTTAATGCTTTCTATTCAAAGAAAAACATTTTAAAAGTCAGCAAAAAGTGTATTGTGCTGGTTTCCATTATCGCGATTTCATTTTCAACCAAGAAAAATCATCAGAAGGAGATGTCAAATGGATCTTGGTGCTTTACAACCATTCCAACTTGAGCAAGTAGTAAAGCACACATCTGAATTTGAACAGGGCTCTCTTTAAGTCAAGTAAGTAGTAAGAAAATATGAATTATAAAAGCCTATTTTTCTTTCTTCGTTAAGAGGGTATCGTTTTACTTTGACAACATTCGCACTAGAGACGTGATTGATTTTTCATACACCTTCATTGACGTTCACAATAAAAATATGTACTCACGCACGACTTTATGTCGACTAAGGTTCAAGCACGCTCGCGAAATAAAAATTTTACTCACGCAAGACTAATGAGACAATCAAGAGACTCTCACGACTCACGTGAAAATCAGAACTCGCGACAATCTCACGACTGATGTTTAAAAACACATTTTGCCATGAAGAACTAGGAACAAAGAATATGCTAAGGATATGTAGAGAACATTTTTCGAAACTGTTGGTTTGAGAATAACAGAGTGCGAGCGAGAAGCGTTGCTATGATATGGCGCTAGACGGTGCTATTAATCTCTGCGAGTGTTTTGTTATGCTATAGCGCAAATGTGGTCAGAGTAAATGCTATGCTATAAGCGAGACCGCGCTAGTGCAAGCGATAAAGCGTGTTGTAAAATGGCTTATAACAAGAACTCGCTCGCCTCTGTATAATTTATTTTGTTTATTTTTAGATTTTACCGTTATTGAGCTGTATTGGCTTCATTCTTTTGCATTTTTTGACATTTCAAAGGTTTTGATCATTTTCTGTCTAATATTTGTGAATTCATGTGGATAATTTTATTTAATGTATAAATAATATTCCATTCAATCAAAGTTTACCTCAGTTATGATTAGTTTTTCAGAGCGGCAGTATTGGGATTTTTATGAAATTAGGCCTGTTCTTTTTTACTCGGGTATTTTCGTCTAAATATAATCAAAGGTATTTACTGGAATCCTGGTATCATTAAAAAATTTCTCCGGGTGATTTCTAAGTACAGAGTACAAATTATGGAATTCCTCATTATTTCCTCGACTTTTGCTAGTTCCATGAACTCTTTTCTTTCTCTTAAAAAAAGCATTGAAAATATTCTGCAACAAGAAAAATTATTGATCCGAATCCATATTGAGTAAATAAACACCACTCTACAACTTAAACCGGTGATGTTTTTCTCTCTATCGCACGCACTATGTCACATTATAGCATTGAAATAGCATGAACTATTATATTTAGTATCGCACTGCTTCTCGACCGCACTCTGCCGTCAAGCTAAGAATCCCTTATGATTGAGCTTAAAACCTGAAACGCACAGCACTCATTGATATGTGGGAAGTTTGTCCCTGTTCCTTCATGGGCAAATTCGCATTTAGAAGTGAAGGGTTGACAGAAAACATTTTTGAGACCGTAGCTGAGTCATATGATATGGCGTATGCATCTGCTTGTTTGTATAATTTGGCTAGAAGAGTTAGAAATGTGTACATTACTCTCCAAAGAGTTGTCGCACTGCGGCACGCCGTTCGGACTCGGCTATAAAAAGGAGGCCCCTTGTTATTGAGCTTAAAAACTTGAATCGGACTGCACTCATTGACATGTGAGAAGTTCGTCCCTGTTTCTTAGTGGAATATTCATGGGCAAAATTTGCATTTTTACATTATAAATGTTTCACTCACGAGACGGACAAATGTGGGTACAACAACAACAGAAAATTTAATCACGGACAGGCTCTAGCTATTCATGTTGACTGACTGACGAAACATTTTCTCACGCAGGCTCACGCTGTTCTCACGACTGCGGAAAAAATCACGACTCACGAGAAAATCACGACTCACGATAAAATTCACAACTCACGAAAAAATCACGGTTTACGGTCGAAAAATACGAAAAACAGAATTTTTGCATGCGCCTCTCTCAAACCATGGTATGGAGAAGAGATATGTACGCTCACGAGAAAAATTTTGCTCACACACGGCTTTTTTAATTCTACTCACGTTCACCCAAACTCACGAAACAAAAATTTCACTCACGCGCTACCTCCGACATTGATCACGAAACACGAAAAAAACACTATTCAACAACCAACAACAACCAGTTATTTGCTCTTTTCATTTTTATACAGTCGTGATTAGTGTTATGAGCGTGATTTCATTCATTCACGCACGAGGAATTTAAATTCAATCACGTGATTGGATATGGATTTTATTCACATTCCTATTTTATGATTTCATTCACATTTATTAATTTTTATTAATCCCGCCCACCCGGGCGGGATTTTATTCAAGAATCACTTGAATTACGCGCGATTCACAACTCATGTGCACGCCTCTAGTGTGGAGGCTCCAAAGGCCGAACGCGACTATGAATTTAATACGACATTAACCACTCCGACTCCAAACCTATTCGTTATAATGTTGTGTGAATGGAGGAGTAATTGCCATTTAGAACAAAATTTACAACTTTTGACATTTTAGGCAAAGATTTCCATTGCTGCTATGGTGTAGAGTACAAAAGGAGATTATATTTTGAAAATAGGAAGGGTAAATGTTGCATCGCTGGTGTAAACATCAACATTTTTCCACAACTCAATAAATAAAATTGATCTATGTTCGTTCGATAGGTGATAAAAATCATGTAAATTAACTTTTTTCTTTTAATAATACTCACTTCATTTGCTATAGCATCGGCCTGCCTCAGTTGTTTGATTACATAATTATTTAGCGTAGTATGGGTTATATCGGTAATTTGGTATTGGACAGGTTCGCCAAAAATATAACATACTCGGTTGACATTATGCAGAATACGAGGTATTAGTTTAGCTAAAAATAATAAATCATCCCAATTGGGATAACTTGAGCTGGAGAGGGCTACAACATAGCTGTAGGTACGTTTATCTCCTGCACAACAAATAATGAAACAATAAATTAAAAAGAAAAACAATTACTTCAAGAAAATGTGTTTTTACCCTGCACTCCTACGGAACGTATAGGCAGAACAGTGGCTTGAACTTGAGAATCTGAAGAAATGCGTATAAGTTCTCTTTGCTCCATTTCGGAAGTGGCGCCTGTGACACGATTTATTAAAGCATGATTTTTCTCCAATTTTTTTTTATAATCCACAATAACGCGGGCAATTACCTTGAGATATAAAGAAACATAATCATAAAAGGAATAGCAAGAAAATCATAAAAGAAATATTAGTATAACGCTTATTTACTTGCGTTTCCGAATAATCTTTTTCAATGAAAGCTTCTTCGGCACACAATATACGTATGGCCAATCCTGGACCGGGGAATGGTTGTCTCTCAACCAGTTCAGAGGGCAAACCCAAGTCATTGCCTAATTCTCTCACTTCATCTTTGTGAAAATCACTCAGTGGCTCCACAACCCGACCGGCATTGCGAAGTTCTCTAAAGATAAGTACAATGTTTGACTGTTTTTATTTGATCAAAAAAGAAATATTTACAAACCAAACCTTATTAGGTCCGTGTCATTGTGGTGCGTTTTAATTGTTTCGGCATTTTTGCTAACCATATTCGATGCAGACTCAATTAAATCAGGCCTTAAAGTACCCTGGGCAAGCATCACTTCTTCCGGTTTCAATTTCATTTCTGCTACAATGTCATTTGTTATTTTCACAAAAATGTCACCAATAATTTTACGCTTCTCCTCGGGATTAATGGTTTGACACAACATAGGCGTTTCCACAATAGAAAATTGCCCAGGACGTTTGATTTGTGTGGTGCCTTTGAGAAAAGTGTAGGCCTCTTTGCGTACTATTAAGTCAATGCCTATATCGCGCAAAGACTTCTCTACTTTTTCGCTTTCATCTTTACGCATAAAACCATTATCGACATGTACGGCAATTATTTGAATGGGATGCAAGGCATGTCGCAATAAGGCCGCACAAACGGTAGAATCTACGCCACCACTAACAAGCAACTGTTCAGTGACCATGAGTAAGTAAATTAACCAATTTTACTTTGAATTTAGAGATAAGCTTACCAAAACTTTGTTGTTGCCAACTTTCTCTTTGATGTATTTTATACATTCCTCCTTGCGACTGCCCATTGTAAAATTTGGTGTTAAGCCACAGATGTCGAAGAGAAAGTTTGTGAATATCTGTTTGCCGGAAATTGTTAAATCTACCTCGGGATGAAATTGTACACCATATATTCTTAGAGCTTCATTGTAGACGGCAGTGACAATATTACTCGATGAACGACCACCAACCTTAAGTTTATCTCCTACGCGTTCAACACTGTCACCATGTGTAAGGAGAACTGTTTGCGTGCGCTCCAAATGACTGAAATGGAAAATAATATCATATTAGAATATGAAGTAATAAAATGATATCAGTTGTCAACCCACGTCTAGTCCGATATGAAAGTTTCAACAAGTAAGGGTTATTTATGGCATGTTTAAAAAAAGCAAACTTTTGATTTAGGAGGATTTTATAAGGCTTTGAAAGCAAATGCCTTCTTGTGCTCCGCATAAATAATCGTCAGTTTTACCTATGACTTTGGACAATAACGTTACGGTAAAACTGACAACTGTCAAACCAAGTGTAGCCCAATGTGTATAACTCGACATCACTGAAATGTTCATGGTTTGTAAAAAGAATTTATCTTGAAGGATTGTATCGACATTTATTTAGACTTGTAAAAACAAACGCCTTCTTTTCCTTCGTAATGTTCCAAACATTAGGACAATTTCGCACACATAATATAAGACATACACACAAACAGGCAAAATTTTCACAAATTCGGCTATTCGGTTATTCGACAAAGAACAGACAACTCTTCGCTCGGCGAAGATAAGACATACAAACTTACTTAAACAAAGGACATGATGTTTCAATCTCTATCGTCTGCTGACCATCCTCGCGTATATTCTTCTTGAGTACAGTTCCACCAAATTCCTTATTAATCAATTGCATGCCATAACAAATACCCAAGACGGGTATTTTTAACTTAAAAATATCTGGATCATAGCAGGGTGCATCTTCGGCATATACGGAGTTGGGACCTCCGGATATAATTATGCCGCGATAACCATGCGTTTTAATGGTAACCGCCGAGGTCTCCAATGGCAAGATATCTGATTCAACCAACAATTCGCGTACCTTGCGATCAATCACCTACGAATGAGTGTAAAAAGTTTCCAATACATTGACAAGTTTTCTGTTCGAATGGTAAAGCAGAATACGATACCTTTCCATATTGAGCACCAGCATCTAAAATGGCGATTTTATCATGACGCAAACTATTATCAGAGGATAAAAATTTATTGGATGCACTCATGTCTTTCTTTTTGCAGCACTGAAAATAAACCAGACATTTTTATACAATGGGCAAAGTCACTCTAAAACGACAGCTCATTTTGAGCTAGTAAGTACTATTTAATGGATACCTTAAAGAAGATTACTTTTCACGCATATTATTGTCTACTATCATAAAAGCTGAATGAAGAGAAAACAATACATTACATAAACGATTTAAAACTATATACGCCACAGCGTTTCAAAGAAAAAATAAACTCCAAGTTTCATCCATTCAACATCCGAGGAATTTATTATTGATATCTAGTCCTGACATTTGACAAGCCAATTTTCCCCCAAAACTTGACCTTATAACTTTTTTCTTAACAAGTTTCATTCGTCTACTTTATGCCAATCGAAATTACATTAGGATACCTTTTTCCTAACTCCAATAGTAATCAGAAATCAATTTAAAGAGAAAATGGTGCGTCTATAGATTCAAAAACCTGCTGAACCGATTTTCAGATATTTTCAGAGAATGTGGAGTTTCGCCCGCGGTGAAAATAGTGCTCTTCAGTTTTTGATACCCGAATTGGAGGCGGACCCTCCCCCTTAGCCCCATTTTCAAAACACGACATTGGTGTAAAACTTTGGGGTCAAATGAAAGGTATTTAAGACTACAGTATAACAATCTTCTCCCATGTGTCTGGGGCTAGCCACAACCCCATAAAATCTCCAAAAGGACTTGTGTACCGATTGAGTCAACATGGGTATCAAATCAAGGGTATTTAAGAGTAGAATACAAATTTGATATAAAAATTTAATCCCAAGAGACTGGGGTCGCCTCAACCTTAAAAAACATACAGGACATGTTTAGCGAAAAAAAATTTTGTCTTGAGAAAAAATTTCAATAAAATTTTGTCTTTAAAAATAATTTCATTGAAATTTTGTCTTTAGAAAAAATTTCATTGAAATTTTGTCTTTAGAAAAAATTTCATTGAAATTTTGTCTTTAGAAAAAATCAATGAAATTTTGTCTTTAGAAAAAATTTCATTGAAATTTTGTCTTTAGAAAAAATTTCATTGAAATTTTGTCTTTAGAAAAAATTTCATTGAAATTTTGTCTTTAGAAAAAATTTCATTGAAATTTTGTCTTTAGAAAAATTTTCATTGAAATTTTGTCTTTAGAAAAAATTTCATTGAAATTTTGTCTTTAGAAAAAATATCATTGAAATTTTGTCTTTAGAAAAAATTTCATTGAAATTTTGTCTTTAGAAAAAATTTCATTGAAATTTTGTCTTTAGAAAAAATTTCATTGAAATTTTGTCTTTAGAAAAAATTTCATTGAAATTATTGAAATATTGTCTTTAGAAAAAATTTCATTGAAATTTTGTCCTTAGAAAAAATTTCATTGAAATTTTGTCTTTAGAAAAAATTTCATTGAAATTTTGTCTTTAGAAAAAATTTCATTAAAATTTTGTCTTTAGAAAAAATTTCATTGAAATTTTGTCTTTAGAAAAAATTTCATTGAAATTTTGTCTTTAGAAAATATTTCATTGAAATTTTGTCTTTAAAAAAAATTTCATTGAAATTTTGTCTTTAGAAAAAATTTCATTGAAATTTTGTCTTTAGAAAAAATTTCATTGAAATTTTGTCTTTAGAAAAAATTTCATTGAAATTTTGTCTTTAGAAAAAATTTCATTGAAATTTTGTCTTTAGAAAAAATTTCATTGAAATTTTGTCTTTAGAAAAAATTTCATTGAAATTTTGTCTTTAGAAAAAATTTCATTGAAATTTTGTCTTTAGAAAAAATTTCATTGAAATTTTGTCTTTAGAAAAAATTTCATTGAAATTTTGTCTTTAGAAAAAATTTCATTGAAATTTTGTCGTTAGAAAAAATTTCATTGAAATTTTGTCTTTAGAAAAAATTTCATTGAAATTTTGTCTTTAGGAAAAATTTCATTGAAATTTTGTCTTTAGAAAAAATTTCATTGAAATTTTGTCTTTAGGAAAAATTTCATTGAAATTTTGTCTTTAGAAAAAATTTCATTGAAATTTTGTCTTTAGAAAAAATTTCATTGAAATTTTGTCTTTAGAAAAAATTTCATTGAAATTTTGTCTTTAGAAAAAATTTCATTGAAATTTTGTCTTTAGAAAAAATTTCATTGAAATTTTGTCTTTAGAAAAAATTTCATTGAAATTTTGTCTTTAGAAAAAATTTCATTGAAATTTTGTCTTTAGAAAAAATTTCATTGAAATTTTGTCTTTAGAAAAAATTTCATTGGAATTTTGTCTTTAGAAAAAATTTCATTGAAATTTTGTCTTTAGAAAAAATTTCATTGAAATTTTGTCTTTAGAAAAAATTTCATTGAAATTTTGTCTTTAGAAAAAATTTCATTGAAATTTTGTCTTTAGAAAAAATTTCATTGAAATTTTGTCTTTAGAAAAAATTTCATTGAAATTTTGTCTTTAGAAAAAATTTCATTGAAATTTTGTCTTTAGAAAAAATTTCATTGAAATTTTGTCTTTAGAAAAAATTTCATTGAAATTTTGTCTTTAGAAAAAATTTCATTGAAATTTTGTCTTTAGAAAAAATTTCATTGAAATTTTGTCTTTAGAAAAAATTTCATTGAAATTTTGTCTTTAGAAAAAATTTCATTGAAATTTTGTCTTTAGAAAAAATTTCATTGAAATTTTGTCTTTAGAAAAAATTTGAATTGAAATTTTGTCTTTAGAAAAAATTTGAATTGAAATTTTGTCTTTAGAAAAAATTTAGAGGTCATTTCGAAATAGATTAAAAATCTCATATATCCTCTTTATTACACCCAAAAAAGTTTAAAACCATGAAGCTAAGGAAATGTTTCATTTTTCTTATTAAACCTATGTACGTTAATTAAAATTGTAAATTAATTTATATTAGCTGTAAAATCTTATTTATGTGAATACAAACCGGCAACGCTTTAAGAATCACTCTAAGGAACATTCAGTGTGTAGAACACAGCAGCAAGAAAATAGTACGAAAATAAAAATTGGGGTCACAGCAAACGCCACACCGTGCATCAATAGTATGCATAAGCTACCCACATCCAGTAAAGTCCACAAAGACACTTATGTATGGACTATGCTTCCAACGAATTTGTTTACAAAATATAAACAAAACTCAAATATAGATCAATAACATTACAGAATGCTTATTTTTTATTTCGTGTTTCAGGCCGATGATTGTTATTCGTCTAACTGACTTGAACCTAAAGGAGTTGAAAAGCACTGACACTGATTTTGTAACTTCTTTTGGTTACGTTTCACAACATTACACCATCACATTCATTTGGGCTGTATATTGTAGCAAAGTGAATTGAAATAGTTTTTGCACTTCTAAAGAGTTGGAATAGCAAAGCGATGACTTTCTAGTATGACCGTCAGATTGTTTTGTCCTGGCTATAATCTATAAGTTTACTAAGTTTTTAATTTCAGGGTTAAGTGGGAATCGAAGAAAAACAAACGTCATCTATAGAGACACCAATGTGTTTGGCCAAGTCGTTGTGCGTTGAATTGTGGCGAAGAGAACACTGTTATTTTTGTTCCGTTAACAACACATATTTTATTAATTATTTGTGTACACAGTATAAACATTTGAAGAAAATAATATAAAAAAAGAGATATTTCATACAAATCATATGGTCGTGGTCATCACAGCCGAAAAAAGAAGAAATCGAATGACAGAAAAGATGATTAGACCTCACAGCATTGAAGAAGAAGAGCATAGAATCTAAAGCAAATAACAGAACATCAGATGATGATGACACAAGGCGGCCAATAACAACATTGCCACAGTGAAAATATCATGCATTGGCAATCACTGCGGCCCCTCGGACAAAACGGAATTGTAGTAAACGTAAAATAGTCAAATCATCTTTAATGCAAAAGAAAGATGCGTACATTTTTCATAGTATAAGTCATTAAACGTATAAAACACAGAGTATACAAGCTAAATGGATAAAAAAATAGATAAAAAAAGGGTTAAGAAGAAAATATTAAAAATATAAAAGAAACACATTTATGATTCAAACATTCAAAATAAATAGTCGAAATTGTATAAGGGCAGATTTTCACCACTTTTAATATAATGTTTATGATTAATACATTTTGTAGCCGTATATGAGACAAGTTTATTTTAATTTAACCCTTAAATGGATACCAGTGCCTAACGAGCCCTTTTTCATCTTACTCCATATATTTTGCTAGGTTATTGCCATGGGACCTTATTGTTGCTTGTTGATTTCCTTAATCGAAATGTTACTTATAAAAAATTTTAAAATTATTCTGTTTTTAATCAAGGAAATATGGTAATAGGCGAAAAACAAATTAACTTCACAAAAAGGGTGATTTAAACACTGGTTTAAACAGTTCGCGCACTTTTCGTGTTTTGTTTCACTGTCAAATATCTTCAGTTTGGTCTATAATTTAACCATGAATCGTCTTATAAACGAACAGTGCTTGCAAATTATTGAATTTTATTATGAAAATGAGTGCTCTGTTAAGAAAATTCGTCGCGCACTTCTTCCATTTTATTGTCAGTTTAATGTATTCAGTTTAATGAAACTCATTTCTGGCGCAATGGGTACATAAATAAGCAGAATTGTCGATTTTGGTGTTAATATCAGCCATATGCATTGCAAGAGCTACCAATGCATCCAGAAAAAGTCACAGTTTGGTGTGGTTTATGGGCTGCAGGCAGGCAGCATTGGACTGTACTTCTTCAAAGATGATGCGAATCGTAACGTAACTGTGTATGAGGAGCGCTACCGTGAGATGATATCATATATATAGATGGATTTTCCGGTTTAAGATTTTGGGCACCTAAAAATCACATTTATCCCTCAATTTCGCCTAAATGGCAACAAAACACCCCACAATACGGACAAATGTATCGATCTTGGCAATATGGTTCTCGAAACAAATGTATTTCAAAGTAGAACATGTTATATATTGCCATGTTCGGTATGTGCTGTTTGGGGGTGTTTTGGGAGTGCGGCGGACACCCAGGTATTTGTTCGTACTTCTAAATACCTTTCCCTTGAACCCAATATTACCATGGTCAAAAATTTCCTATTCAAGGGTGTCTTTTGTTGTAAGGGGGTTTTAGGAGAGGGTCCGTGTCCTTCCGATATCAACAAATTATATAGCCTATTGCTCCTTCCAGACCAACTTACAGAATCTGCGAAAATTTCAAATTGTGTAGGTTTGTATGTTAGGTTTGCATTCTACTTAAAATATACATATCTTGACCCCCACGTTGTCATGAATGGTCAGTTAACCGATTTGGGGTGATTTTAGGCGTTAGAGCACCACCCAGATAATTGGACACATATTTTAGTTTCATATTCGTAATTTACTTTCAAATACCTTTCATTTAAGTTCCATATTGTCCCGATCGGTTCACTCCTGATTTTTGACGGTGCTGTTGGGGGGGGGTAAGGGAGTTTTAATTTTTCCTATAATTTCTTACTACGTTTCTCACCACACCAAAATGTTAACAAATACAGAGCGAATGGTGCGAATTATATCTCATTTTTAGTGTGTCAGCTTTCATTTAAAAAAAATGCATAAAAAGGCAATTTAAAAAAATCCATAAAAAAGCAATCATGAAAAAACTAATGCATTTGAAAGCAACAACATTACTTGCTATTTTTGAATGAAATTCGTTATAAAAGCGAATGGTATCTATCTGTCCTCTGGTGGGCACCCAAAGTCCAGAGTTAATGCGATTGCACTTGTTTATTATCAATTATTTTATCTAAATAAAAGAAAAACTCGTATGAAGTGCTTGGGTCAGGTTCTGGTATCCAAAAATGTGATTTGGTCTTAGTATAAATTTGGCGTTAAATATTCAAATACGAATGAGGAGTGGGTCACCGTGGCGCTGAGGTTCGCATATCCGAATCCTGGCAAAAACATTAGAAAAGAAATTTCAGCGGTGTTATTTATACCTTCGCTAATCCAAACGATTTTAGTGAGTTCTTCAACGAAGTAAAGTTTTTTACAAATCGGTAGCAACCATCGAACAAAAAAGTAGGTCCCTTATTATCGGACTCAACACTTGAGGAAAGCTTTCATTGATTAGTCTGTACCTTAATATTCGATAGAGAATCTTCATTGTTCTTAATTAGATGTTCCCATCCCTTGAAATTACTTTTCCATGCAGATGTTTCCACTCATTTGTAACATGGATGAATCAATCCCATGGCAGCCTGTTGTACGTACCGGATTGACCCGATGAAGTCCTTCATCGGCAAGGGCTTCTACCTGAGTACAACACACTGCTACAACAACAACAACGAATGGGCGAATACTGCGTGTTTCGTTTGTAATTTGGGTTTTTTTTTATGCGAAAAAAATTTCTTTAACCTAATCATAGTGAATTAAGGCATTTAAAAATTATTACAAATGAAAACATTTTTTTTGCCCCCCTAGCACCCCACTAACTTGGTCAATAGTAATATTGCAATCATTCTTAATGTTGCTATTATTGAAATAAAATGTTAAGTTTTTAAATAAATTTTTTGTGACAGGTTACTCCGTGATAATTTGCAAAATTTTGTTTCAGTGTATTGTAAAATGTATAATTTGTTTTACTTGAAAGGACACTCGAATCGAGGTGTCGAACAAAAAATTTATTTGGATTTATTTGAAAATTTTTTGGTTAGTAACCTTTTTTTGGATCTGCCCTTATGCTTACTAAGGTTTTGCCCCTTATTGGTCATTTGCAAATTTGTTTAGTTTTTCCCCTATTAAATGTTGACAAAATGTATGGGTATTTTTTCATGCAATAATTTTTTAATCAAAGGCGTCATCTTACATCACATAGTGTGTATTTGGCTTTGTATAAAAGATTGCTTTTCATTGAGCTCAAATTTTAATGGAAAGCTCTCATTGCTTTCCCCATTGTTTCTTAACTAACCCATTCCTCGACAAATTTTTGTCTGAAAAGGGGCCATCTCATACTACACTCACAAAAATTTGTTAGAAAAAGGGCGAAAAATTTTTTTTGTAGCATCTAAAAAATTGCTGAAGATGGAAAAGCACCAATTTCTTGCTTAATATGCAAATATTTCCTTTTTATACCCACCACCATAGGATGGGGTATACTAATCTAGTCATTCCGTTTGGAACACCTCGAAAAATTTGTCTAAGGCCCCTCTATTCGTAGGTAGTTTTCTGTCCTTTCGTCGTGAATAAGTTAAAAGTTATAAAATTTTAATTATTTAATTAAAAAATGTATATATCATCCTGTTCAGATCATCCAACACAATCTACGAAAGTTTCAAGAAAATAGTATCAGTCGTTTTCGAGTCAACATGGAACAAACAAACAGACTTCTTTGAGCGGCAGACTATAGCTGCCAGATCGAGCGACAACAAGAATGAACTGTATAACGTTTATATTCTAACAATGTCTGTAAGCCACATTCTCATTTGGAGATGACGATCCTCGTCAAGCTCATGTAGGTGAGCAAGCTTGTTCCGGTCCAAAAGACCGATCGCCGCGACCATTTGGTATGGCAGCCATGCAAAAACTTCGCACTGCGGAACGCCATTCGGAGTCTCTTATCGTTGAGTTTAAATTTGAATCGGACAGGACTCTTTAACATGTTAGAAGTTTTCACCTGTTCCTTATTAGTAGTAGCATATCAAAACAAGAACGAGCAAACGTCATGCAGGCCGATCTATCTTCTACGCCCAGTCACAAAGATACTTGTGTCGCTGCTCGTACCCGATTTAAATTCGTCCTTTCCTCCAGCATAACACCAGTATGGGTTTAAGAAGATACACAGCAAGACAACGGCTTTTACAGCTATCACCACACACGTCAGGTACGGCCTGAAACAGAAAAAGCCTTATGAACGAACCGTTCTTGTGGCTTTCGATCTTTCGAAATCATTTGATACGGTCAGTCACTCAAACTTCTTTAATGACATCATCGAGTCTGATCTCCCCAACATGATTAAGAGGTTGACTATGAAATACATGTACTAAACACTATGTATTACTGGCGACCAGTCATAGGTAGAGTTTAAAAACACGAAGCCCCACAGAGTTAAACAATAAATTCCCCAGGAGTGTTCTATCCCCGCTCCTGTTTAACCTCTAGCTGTCTAAACTCTGGCTTGAAGATAATAGTTATGGTATGATGTAGTCATCATACCATAACTGATATCATAGCGGATCGATGCAAAGAATGCCGACAGTAAATCACCCAAAAATCCTAGAGGTTACCCTCGACAGCCTCTTATAGTCGTCAGCCCATGCATCTGAAATATGTGATAAGTTAAGAAAAAGAAACATAAGGCTGCACTTAGGGTATGGACGAGAAACGTTACTAAACACTTATAACGACTTGCCGACCAGTAGTGAATTATGCAGCGCCAAGGTGGACGGCAGGATTGGCCCGTACACAATGGAAAAATCTCCAGATCTGTCAAAAAGCAGCCATAAACACCATCATTGGCTGCCTACAGATAACAAATATTAACCATCTACACAGGGATTCCAAGGTGCTTAAAATTAAAGAACATAGTGAGTTGTTTTCTGGTATCTGGAAGTTTAAGAACTCGATCCGACAACTCGTCAACAATCTATTCCTCATACAATACGGGCTTGTAGGATATATATCAGAATATTATAACCAATGCGACTTCATCGTATCAGTCAAATATTGTCCAATGGCTAATGGCCACCACCACCACCAATGTCAGAAATTGGAGAAGGCACGCAGAAGATTAAGGCGATTGGAATATAAGCACATCAGCTTTTTTACATTGAAGTTTCACCATAATCTGAACTTCCTTATAGCCATAAATCATTACTGTCTATCGTTCCTGGTTGCAGGTCAAGTCTATAATGAATTCCTTTCCTTTTGTGTATACAAACAAACATGTTATTAAACTTAGTAACTTTAGTATACCCGTTTTATATTGAATTTTAAGTTCTCCAGCGTAATCAATGGTCTATGCGAGATAACCCCGAAATAAAAGGTCTTCACGTCACAATCATCGATCCTAATCTTTTCAAAAGGTTAGACTCAGTCATGTTGTTGGGTGCTTTTACAATTTTACAACTGCATCATTTTTACATTGCTATAAGGCAATGGACGGTAACAGCTGAGGTGTGCAAAACACGTGTATGATTGGGACCAACATATATTCTACACATTTTTGTCTTGAGATAATGTATCGGGTTTGTAGTAAGGAAAACTTTCCAGCATTGAGGCTAATAGTAGCAACCATGGAATTTAAAGAAAATATACAATACATCAAACCGGCAACATAGAACAATTAAATCAGCCGGCAATTTTATCCACAAAAATTCTAAGAATTTTAGATGTTTTCCGTTGAAAAATATGGTTTTCATTTAACCTACCTTTATAAATTTCCAGTCGTTCTTCAACTTCGGAGACAATATTTTGCCGTATCCTTAGTTATTCCACGAAATAATTCCTATCTCTCTAATTGTTCCAAAAATTGCAGATTTTTTAATCGTTCGCACTAAACAATGATTATTTCTGAATTTGCATGTATGTGTGATGGTATTCTCTTTTCTGCAAAAATATTAAGCTCCTCTTCGAGGAAACGCTCGAAACCCACAGAATATATTATCCTGGTTAATACTTCAAGAGGTAAGTACTGTGTGTAGTTTTTAAATAAATTATTTGTATTTAATGAATTTTATTTCCTTTTTTGCAATTATTCACACACTTTTTCACACACAATTGGTTCGTTTTTGTGTGTGTCGGCTTGAATGACAATCGATTGATGAAATTTTCGATTATGCATTATGCCATTAAAACATTTTAATCGATTATCGACTACACTATAGCCATGTTTTTGCTATTTAAGGGCAATACGCACCTCTGGCATAATTTTCGTTACCATAGGAAATGCATTGATATATACAAAACGAAATTTTCGTTACCGTTACCATTACCGAAAATTTCGCTTACAGGTATGCAGCCCAACAGCGAGAGTGGTTGTGGTCTTTTTGGCCGTCGTGAAATGTAAATTTCCCCTAGATGAAAAACAAGTTATAGCGAAACGAACACGTTTCATCAATATTTTCCTCTCATTTTTTGATATGGAGTGTCACCGCGAAAACCGAATATAGAACCAATGTTTAGCAAGAAAATTCTATTAAAAGCTGGTACTATATTCGCTTTTCGCGATATTTTTCACGGATTACCTTATTAGATAATAGATTTTAAAGCAAATTAACTTGTTTATTTCATTCAGTAGGACATTCTTTCGTAACTTATGGTAAATAAAATTGTTATTTTATCATCTTTATTTGTCTAGTGTTGAATAAAGTAGTCGCAAAAACATGGGTTTTAACGGTAAAAAACGAACATAATACTAGCCATGACGTAACTACCAGATAGTGTACCGTAAACACCTGAGTACAATTTTTTCTCGCGGAGTGCACTATCTGTCAACGAGTTTGGGTTGTGTGTGTGTATTATAGTTAAGGACCACAACGCACACAAACAACGAAAAATGGTGCTAACTAGTAACATACACAAAATCAGAGTTGCACTTATCACTGATTTTGACGGATAGTGCACTCAATATTTTGTTGTTGGGCAACTGCCACTACCCCTAAATGAATATATCTTGGTACTAGCTCAGGATTCACTAATAGAAGGTTAGGTCACATGTAAAAACATAAAGTGGATAGGCCCCATAAACATCATTAAGGATGTCAAATCTGACGATTGAAAATGTCATCATATAGGAGAAAACGTAAACAAAGAATGAATGTAAAAAGAGAACAAGTTGACATCCTCAATGCCAAGTACTGTCAAATATTAAAAAAAAAGTATATCGGCTGATCGCTTGGCTTAACCTTATTCAGTGAATCCTGGTACTAGCTATAATGGGTAAAGGTGCCATCACACTACATGGTCCTTTCTAATGACATGTCAATTTTTCGTATTGTTAAAGTTGCACACAGTGTAATACCAGGCTGTATTTATAATATGAGGTCATTCGAACAGCTGAGTACAATTTTTTTTATTTTGGTAGTAAATCTAAATGTCAAAGGCTTGGTAACACATCTGTAATTTTTTTCTAAAATCTTAAAAAGGTGTTTTATTTGATCCGATATTCAAGAAATAAGCAAAAAACTGTGTTATAATGATGAAAATACAAATATAAAACATATTTGAAGAAGTTAGGTTGTAAAACGAAGTTAATTTCTACACCTACTTTGTTGTTGTTCTAATGACGCTACCTCTTAATTGTATCATTGTTTGCTACGAATGAAAATAATACATGAAAGTCATTTTTCACAATAGCACTTTCATTCTTCGATTAGAGCGTTGCTCTATTCCTTCTGACAAAAACATGAAGAAATCAGCTGTTTTTGCATTCAACTAAATGAAAGCAACTCAAAATTAAATTGTTTTCACAACTCTATAATTTAAAAGGCTTTCTCACAATTTTATCGTAAAAAAATCAATTTTTGTTCACATTTTAGGTTATGTCATACAAAAACACATACTAGTGCGATAGCAAAAATTTTGAATCGTATGTAAATTGCAATTTGGAGACATAATTAAATAACAATGATTCATAAAAAGTGGCATATCATTAGACAAGATCATACAGTGTGATAGAGCCTTAAATAAACCACCCCTGTCACACTTATCGAAAAACTTACAATTTATTTTGTTCGAAGATTAAATTTTACTTTTATTGTATTGTTATGTCCCCATACAGCACTAGGACTGGCCCTCCGGCAACTCAACCATGGCTCAGGACGGTTCTTAACCCGCCAAGACCTAGCCCGAGGAATAACACGAAAAAAAAACATAGTAAAACAAATCAAACTGACACTACAATCAAACAACACAAAAGGGATATCGTCTGCCGAGATGAGGTCTTTGATGGATGGACCTCACACTCTGCCCTCCCTACCATGATTCACAGACTTTCCCAAAAACCTCTCCTGTGAACCCCTTACACACATTCACCACACTCCTTTGTACCTACATATTGCCTCTCAATGAATTAATAACTCAGAACATATTTGTTTTCAATACTCCCATTTCAATATACATTTTTATTCTTATTTTTGAATGATTTATACTAAAAAAAAACTAATACAAATAATTAAAATTTGTCGATTTAAGGAAAAACATAAAAAAGTAAAACAAAAGGAGACCTACAAAGTTTCTAGACCATCCCCAAATGTTGGGTTTGAATATTAACGTTTTTTTTTTCCTACCTAAAAGAGCTCTATTAAGTGGATTTTTGATTTGGGGCTAAACACTCATAAACACGTCCCCATCAATATCAAAACATAGTCCTATTCACTTTGTAAAATCCCTAACAATCATGATTTACATAAACAAGTTAAAAAAAAACAAAACTGAAAAATTAAATCACCAAACTTAAAACAACAACACTACGTAAATGACAAGAAATATGGTTTAAAAAATATATAAAATTAGTAGGGTCCAAAAATAAAGAATTAAAATTTTTTTTTTTTTTAGGTATTGTTATTTTTCCTTTTTTTTTAATATTTAAGGATTTTTTAAGTCTTGGTATTTTCTTTCCTTTTTTTCAAATCAAAAAAAATGTGCTCTCTACAGTGCTCTGCCCACATTGCTTTATGCAAATGGCACACACACACGCACATATGTCTTTAACAGCACGGAGGTTGTGTTCACTCTTCCAATTACGAGATGTTAGCCGTTCCAATAGGACAGCAAAAGGACAGAGTGGCCACACGATCGGACGTACTATGGTTACTGGTGCTTCACACCCACAGATCTAATCAGGGATCGCACTTTCTATTTCCTACCTTTTGACTCCAGGGAATCAGGGTAAACTTCTGGATGTGGTTTATGAGGGATTTACACTGGCACGGAAGGTATGTAGGTATGTTGTCCGGAGTACAATGCTGGGTCGCCCACATGGGCAACACCCATATATCTCCAAAGGAACAAAAATTTCCAAACAGAATACAGCTCCTAGACACCACAGGAGGTCAATAGCTTCCTATCAAATTAAAACAATTATTTCCCACAATTACCCACTCGTTTTGCTGGCCATACTCACAATGATTGCAATTTTATTGAAGCGCGCGAAAACTGATTTTAAAACTTTAAACTATCTTTAATTTACTTCCTTAAGCCTGATGATGGATATCTGTGACTAAACAAACAAAACATTAGAAAAAATTTAACTATTTCACTTTATCCATTTATTACTTTAAAGTTTAATCAAAATTGCACCGTGTATTCGCCCGTCGCGTTACTTTCGTTACTTTGAAAATGGCAACTTTTGACGTTTTTCCCATATTTATACCCTTTCTATCCAAGCGTAAATTCGCCATTTCTAATATCTTGCCCCTATTCTCGCCTAAATTCTCTTTCATTTTCTCTTAAAATTCACCCGTTTCTTTTCCCCAGTTCGACATCCCACTGTCGTCATTCTCCATGTCCTACGGGATTTATGAATGGGTGGCTACTATTTTATACAACTCTGCCTATCGTAAAATTATTTCGCTTCTGACCACTTCCTAAACTGTAGCTGTCACAAACCCCACGCCATTCCACACACAGCCGCATACCGATCAGACACCAAAAAGCATAGCCAATCCAAAACAACCACAAGAAACGAAAAAACCATGGGTAGATCATATTACCCCAAAAAAAAAACAAAGTAATTCATATTAAAACATACCCGCAACGCTCTGGCCAACAACACAAACATCTCATTGGCCAGAGGACAGAAAAAAAACTGAAATTCGCCAAACGAAAAAAAATTATCTACAGCGTGGATACTCACACACATACACACCTGGCCAACCCGTTTAACATTTGGCCTTACAACGAAAAATGCATTTGTTGCAAAAAAAAAACAAGAAAAGATAGACAATGTGCACGCAACATAGATCGCCTGGCAAAAAAAAATATAGTACTGCGCCAACAATAATTTGGGCAATTTTTCTTGTAAGTCCTGGGCAATCATCCAGTCCTGGTATTATGACCAAAGAGGCGGCCAGAGCTTACCCAAGCAGTGACATGTGCTTCATTACTTACTCCATCCGGCCGAATACATAATATTCGGGGTGACGCCCTTTGCCACAGCAGGCCAATAAATGCAAGGCAGACATCTACAGAAAAACAAACCTACGTGTCATGCCCGATGAGCAGACGTCCTATATAAGCCCTCAGGCATCAATTGTACAAATCGCACATTCTGTGACCTCGTATATAAACAGGTCAGTATACCCTTGCAATACCACTGTACATTAATAGTAACTCAATTGTTTATATTTATTTGGCAGAAGCAGGACAGGCAACTATGACCAGTGGGCGTTATGGAAAACCTGGGGCAATGAATGCATGTCCATTACCTGGATCTTTCTTTTCCCAAAATAATGCATTATCTTTGTCGTTATCTTATTCATCATGTATTTCCTCTGCCTTTATGTGTCATCAATAAAATAACATATCGATTCGCATTCGTGTCTTCTTTCAAATCTTTGGGTGAGTAGAAGCATTGAGTTCTATTCATTAGGGTGCCTCCGCAACAAAACACCGGGGATTCTGAGCCCGCGATCGAATTCCGGGTGTGCGTGAGGCTAGTTGGCAGGCATTCGGTATGATGGTACTCCAACGTGGGGAACTCCCACACCCTGACGTCTCATTAGCCGGGCCTACGTACTATTCAGCTTCAGGGAAGTATTAGCATGAGAGTAATGATAAGGAAGTTACTTTCTGAAATATCGTTTCTTTGTTAACAGGTACACCGGGTCATCCTGATAACTCTGCTACCATACGGTGTGGATAAAAATTTTCAAGTGCCAAGGTAAAGTCATTCATATTCGTACATTTACGCCCCTCTATTAAACTAGAGACAGCCACGGACATATAGGACAAATACATTAACACATACTTAATCCTATATTGCACGCAGTCGGTTTCTAGATCACAGATAGTATTGCACCTATTATGGCATGGTAGATATAGTATCACAGTCACTTCAGGGTTTAAGATCTTTGGCATGAGCAACTCCCAGGGGTCTTCCTTGTAAATCTTCTAATTCGTACATATTGTTCCCCACCATTCCGCTTATTCTGCACTTAGTGAATTTTCGTGAGAATTTAGCATTAAAGTTTTTGCCAAAATCACTAAGTACATAATTACGGCGGTATATCTCCTGACCTGGGATAAACTTAACCACGCGCGCTCGCTGGTTATATCGTCTCGAACTAGTCTCAAATGCCTTATGCATGTTCTCCTTGATTCTTTCACGTATAAGAGTCATGCGATCAGTCTTATCCATTTGTAAAATCTCGTGCTCGGTTAGTGACCTTAATTTTCTGGCCAACTTATAACTGACTCCACTTGAGTACATGTGGTAACCGAACAAAGCAAAAAACGGGGTAACTCCAGTGGCTGCATGAACCGAGGACCGCAGAGCACACTCTATCTCTGATAGGTATAGGTCCCAATCCCTGTGGTCCTTCTCCAAATAAGCCCTTATCGCGGCGAGAACGGATTGGTTAACCCGTTCTGAAGCGTTTGATTGTGGTGCATAGGGTGCGGTTTGCATGTGGTTGATCTGGTATGAGCTTATCATTTCTTTAAACCGTTTCGAAACAAATTGGGCCCCATTGTCACTATGGATGGTTTCGGGGACACCAAATTTCCTGAATACTTCCTCCACCAAAAATTTTACAACATTAGTTGCAGTCGCTTCACGCATAGCTTTGAGGAAAGTGAACTTAGAAAAGTGGTCCACAACAATAAACACATAGGCGTTGCCACTCTTGGACCTGGGGTACTTCCCCAAAAAGTCCATATATATCTTCTGGAATGGTCTTTCCGTCTTCACCTCAGAGCCTATGGTAGGTTGTGTGTGACAATTCATAGATTTTGTTTCCTTGCAGGTAGCACAGTTGCGCACGTATTGCCTTACTTGAGTGGTCATATTCGGCCAATAGAAGGTCTGTCTTAAGCGATGTAGTGTCTTGGTCATTCCGCCATGAGCCGCGGTAGGTTCATCGTGGGCCTTGCGTATTAGTTCATGTGTGAGAGCTTCTGGTACCCACAGCCTCCAATCATATTCTTGTAGCTCTTCGTTTCCATCACATCGCATTCTCTTAAAAACCAGGCCGTCTTTGACTTCTAAATCTGGGAGTCTTTCCCCATTAGCCTCTATGGTCTTGATCAGATCTTGATAGGCTTCGCTTTCGAACTCCGGGGTCTCGAAATCAAGGACTTGTTCAAGATTCAACTCCTCCACACACGGTATCCTGGACAGCATATCGGCAACCACGTTGTCCTTGCCTTTTCGATGCTCGATGCTGAAACGGTAAGCTTGCAACTGCAATGACCAACGGGCGAGCCTTCCACTCAGGTCCTTGAGGTTCATCAACCATTGCAGACTCGCGTGATCAGTGATGACGGAGAAGTCCATTAATTCAACGTATGGCCTGAACTTCTTTATGGCCATAACGGCGGCAAGGCACTCCTTCTCCGTTACACTGTAATTCCTCTGGCACTGGTTGAGCTTCTGCGAGTAGAACGCAATTGGATGCTCCTCCCCTCGGTCATTCAGTTGAAATAGGAAGGCTCCAATACCGTATTCAGAAGCATCGCACTGTATGAAGAAGCGTCTAGTAAAGTCGGCATGTCTCAAGACCGGTGCGGATGTCAGAGCCTTCTTCAGTGCTTCAAAAGCTATTATAGCCTCATTTGTTATTGTGAACTTCTTCGCCTTTTTAAGGGTGTCAGTTAACGGCGCGGATATAGTGGCAAAATCACGTATAAATCTGCGGTACCACCCCGCGGTACCCAGAAAACTTCGCACTTCTCTTCGATTCTTCGGGACTGGTATTTTTCTTATCGCCTCGAGCTTATCAGGATCCGTTCTTAACATGCCGTCACCAATAATAAATCCCAGATACTTCAGCTCTCTAAAGCAGAATTGGGACTTCTTCAATCCAATGGTTAGGCCTGCATTCTTCAGACATTGAGCCACCTCCTTCAAAAGCCTGACGTGCTCATCAAAATCGCTCGATATCACGAGCAAATCATCCAAATATACGAAAACGTTATCTTTCAATCTGCCAGGAATGACCTTGTCCATCAGCCTGCAAAGTCTTTGCGCGGCATTACATAGCCCAAAGGGCATAACGCGAAATTGGTACAAGGGTCGTCCGGCTACTGTAAAGGCGGTGTACTTTTTACTCTCTTCATCCAATTCTATCTGCCAGAATGCAAATTTCAAATCGACGCTGCTGATAAAATAGGTTTCGTCTATTCTACTCAGAATTCCATCGATATTTTGAAGAGGATATGCGTCTTTCTCTGTCAATTTATTCAATTTGCGAGCATCCAGACAAAATCTGTTTTTCCCTGGCTTTCTGACAATGGTTGTTCTATTACTCCATGGGCTCTCGCTCAGTTCGATAACTTTTAATCGCAACATATTATCGATTTCCTCATACGTTATTTGTTGCACTGCTGGAGATATAGGATAATAACGATCCTTAACGGGTTCTGCCCCCTTAACCAGCTTAATGGTGTGCTTTTCTAGTTTGGTGCAACCTAACCCTTTTTGTTCAAAAGTATCGAACTCATCTATGGCTTCTTTCAACTTTCTCTTCTGTTCTTCAGATAGATCATGAGGTCTTAACTTATACTCTGACATCGGTTCTACAAAGTCCTTGGTTACTTGATTTAAATCTATTTCGGCGCACCCTAATATCTCTGGGGCAAGTTCGAAGTTTCGCCAAAAGTCGATACCCAAATATAGTTCTTGTTCCAAGTCTGGACAAAGATACAGACTCATCTCTTTCGAAACATCATTATATTTAATATTGCAAACAATCTTTCCAAGAATTCTATAATCATGACCACTAGCTGTTGTAACGTTGTTGAAAATGGGCACTATATCAACCCGCAACTCTTCAACACGTTCTCTGCATCCTTTGCCTAGTATGCTTACGGAAGCCCCTGTATCTAACAGGCCTCTCATTGATTTGCCGTTCATCAAAATTTCCGCATACACCCGTGGATCTTTATTTCTCTGTGTAGCCCGTTGTATAGAATCAACTAGGAAACGTTTGTACTTTCTTCTCTCAGCCGTCTTGAGTCTTATCTTTACTATCCGATTAGGCAATGATTTCGGCCTGTCATCATGACCGAATATTCGGGCACGAACCTCATTATAATTTTGCTCCCGAATCTCCAAAGGTATAAAGTGTCTGTTTCCGGGTTTAAAATCATCCTCTAGCTCAATTATCTTTTCCTTCATTATCTTGTTATTACTTGTAGGTGCCTCTTTAGTGACGATCTTGACTTTGCCTAATTCCCAGGGTTCTCCGACGGACGCAGTTCCCCTGACCTCTCTACGCCCCTCTTGTGGTTTCCCTGTTGGCAAACTGGGCACTTCGGTGTAATGGTGTCGGGTTTACCACACCTATAACAAAACAGTGACCTCACCGTCGATGGACATTCCATGAAAACGTGACCCGGTTCTTTACAGTTCCAACAAACTAGTTGGCCTGGTCGCTTTTGGTTGTTAAACCTAATGGCCGCTACTTCACCTGAAGAATTAACCTGGCACTCTGATTCGAACCCGTCATAGTCATCCAAAAATACCTCGTTGACTTGTCTAATAGGGCGTGGTGCTGGCATGGATCTTGGGTCTCTTCTAGGGAAATTTCTTTCCGCCTCCTTACATTCTGTGCGCAGCATTTCCACAGTCGAAATCGACATTGGGTAAACTATCAGTTTGATACTGTCCCTGACATTTACCTTCAGGATATTTACCATGTCAAGGTCACTAATCGGTTGAACCAATCTGGCCCGTAGCTGTGCCATATTGTGGAAATAACTGTCTATCGTTTCGTTAACAGATTGTTTTCTATCAACTAAGTCCCTCATGGCCTCAAAAGCAGATTTCGTTGTTCTGTATTGGCACAACAATGCCTCTTTTAATTGGGACCATTCTTGGAAGTATCTAGTCTTCTGAGAATGCCAAAACCATTCCAAAGCCGGACCGGAAACTAGCAAACGAAAGTCTCTTAATACTTCCTCCCACGGAATAGCGTACTGAGCCTGAAGACATTCTAGGCGAAATATGAACTCCTCAATGGTAAGTCTTTGTATATTCCCATCGTAATTTATGCCAAACTTATCCACTCTAATCTTGATTTGGTCATTCGCTATAGAATTTGAATAGTGGCCACTGCCGTTCGTGGATTGCATTGCGGAACCTGGCCTATTTACGGGCATACCTGAACCCTGTATATCTGCCAGTTGTCCCTGTGCCATAGTTCCATTAACAAACCCGCCGTTTGTTGCGGTGGGCAAAGGACGTTCAGTGGTTTGAACCTGATTTCGGGTCACCATCGTGGACAAATTCCTAACGGATATTGCTAAAGACTCCATAGTTCTACGCATGTCCTCCAATTCATTACCGACTATGGCCCTCACTGTATTCTCAATGCCCTGATTGGTTTCATTCATCCTAGTTACTGCAGATGTCCCCGCAGCTGTCGAACCTGCCTGATTCATAATGGTGTTTGAAAGGTCGCGTATTTGACCGCCTGTGCTGCCTGGCGTACCTTGTTCTTCCATTCTGTGCCTTTTCAGATCTATTTCTCGTACTGAATTATTTGGGTCGAAAGCTTGCTCACGGTTCCGTTTGTTCCTGCTGCGAGATCGCGTGTTCATTACCTAATCCCTCTATACAAAATCGTAGTTTGCCGATTAATTAATTATGTACTATTATTCTTAAGGCTGGCTAGGTTGTTTATTTACTATTTTCTTTTTCGGTATTAATTATCTATTTTTTTTTTTTTTTTTTTATTTATTTATCTTTAATTATTTTCTATACTCGTGGGGGTTATTTTAAATCAAAGCATAAAAATCGCTTAAATGATCCAATAAAAACGAACAAACGT
Organism: Stomoxys calcitrans; assembly: GCF_963082655.1. Classification (NCBI taxonomy): domain Eukaryota; kingdom Metazoa; phylum Arthropoda; class Insecta; order Diptera; family Muscidae; genus Stomoxys; species Stomoxys calcitrans. The sequence continues at coordinate 37,857,918 of NC_081554.1, read as the reverse complement.
GAATGAAAAATCCAATAATCAAAAAATATGAATAAAAACAGGATAAAAAATGTATATATAAATATAGAATGTAAAACACAAAAATTTAAAAGAATAACTATTTTCAAATTGGTTGAGAGGAATATGTAGTACAATACTAGAAGTGTGTGTTTGGTTTGCCTTCTAACTCAATGCATTCAACGCCAATACTTGCACCATAATTCAAATTTCCTCGTTTGTAACCGTCGAAAATTGTGTGCAAAATAATTCAGCAATGCAAAACAAACCATAAAAAAAATAGAGTGTCCTCTTCGAGCATCTCAAGAACGATATCCAAGACAAATTCACTAAAAAAAACATATTTCGAAACTTTCTCAATTCTGGCAGTTTTGTCTCCCAAAGGACCCAAAACAGTTCCAAGAATACAATGGGCTCGTATCACATCTGGCTTGCAAAAATCTATTTCACAACGGCTAATACTTAATTTCCCTATTCGAAAGCAAATCGAAACATATAAACCTCCACAATCCACAAAAAAAAAGAAAACCAAAAAGACTCAGATAGTTATCACAACTGACTTGCAAAGCAAAAGCCTTCACAACGGCTGATACATATCTGCACTTTGAGGATGTTCCTCAGAAAAAACATGAATTGTATAAAAAAAAATTTATAATTACACCAAAAAAAAAACAGGTCTTTACAAACAATCATTGTTACACATAGACGAACAAGATATTGCACTTGACCCATAAAGGGTTATATTAAAATCTAGCCTAGTCACTAATATAAATCTAATTCTAGTATTGCACATCACAAAAAAACTTCTTCCAAAAGTCCGGTTGCAACACCAATTAGAATTATCTAGTCTTGGCTAGATTCGATCCGGGCTATTGCACTGTACTAGTATTCTATTGCATGGTACTTAGGTGTCAACGTACCCCTATCTTTTTCTACTTCTAATATCACCGATGTCGAATGGTTCTCAGGACCCTATATTCTTTAACGTAGTCCCTACCATTACCACTTGCAACTTAAAAGTCTCAAATTTCCAATTTGGGCGCCATTTCTGTTATGTCCCCATACAGCACTAGGACTGGCCCTCCGGCAACTCAACCATGGCTCAGGACGGTTCTTAACCCGCCAAGACCTAGCCCGAGGAATAACACGAAAAAAAAACATAGTAAAACAAATCAAACTGACACTACAATCAAACAACACAAAAGGGATATCGTCTGCCGAGATGAGGTCTTTGATGGATGGACCTCACACTCTGCCCTCCCTACCATGATTCACAGACTTTCCCAAAAACCTCTCCTGTGAACCCCTTACACACATTCACCACACTCCTTTGTACCTACATATTGCCTCTCAATGAATTAATAACTCAGAACATATTTGTTTTCAATACTCCCATTTCAATATACATTTTTATTCTTATTTTTGAATGATTTATACTAAAAAAAAACTAATACAAATAATTAAAATTTGTCGATTTAAGGAAAAACATAAAAAAGTAAAACAAAAGGAGACCTACAAAGTTTCTAGACCATCCCCAAATGTTGGGTTTGAATATTAACGTTTTTTTTTTCCTACCTAAAAGAGCTCTATTAAGTGGATTTTTGATTTGGGGCTAAACACTCATAAACACGTCCCCATCAATATCAAAACATAGTCCTATTCACTTTGTAAAATCCCTAACAATCATGATTTACATAAACAAGTTAAAAAAAAACAAAACTGAAAAATTAAATCACCAAACTTAAAACAACAACACTACGTAAATGACAAGAAATATGGTTTAAAAAATATATAAAATTAGTAGGGTCCAAAAATAAAGAATTAAAATTTTTTTTTTTTTTAGGTATTGTTATTTTTCCTTTTTTTTTAATATTTAAGGATTTTTTAAGTCTTGGTATTTTCTTTCCTTTTTTTCAAATCAAAAAAAATGTGCTCTCTACAGTGCTCTGCCCACATTGCTTTATGCAAATGGCACACACACACGCACATATGTCTTTAACAGCACGGAGGTTGTGTTCACTCTTCCAATTACGAGATGTTAGCCGTTCCAATAGGACAGCAAAAGGACAGAGTGGCCACACGATCGGACGTACTATGGTTACTGGTGCTTCACACCCACAGATCTAATCAGGGATCGCACTTTCTATTTCCTACCTTTTGACTCCAGGGAATCAGGGTAAACTTCTGGATGTGGTTTATGAGGGATTTACACTGGCACGGAAGGTATGTAGGTATGTTGTCCGGAGTACAATGCTGGGTCGCCCACATGGGCAACACCCATATATCTCCAAAGGAACAAAAATTTCCAAACAGAATACAGCTCCTAGACACCACAGGAGGTCAATAGCTTCCTATCAAATTAAAACAATTATTTCCCACAATTACCCACTCGTTTTGCTGGCCATACTCACAATGATTGCAATTTTATTGAAGCGCGCGAAAACTGATTTTAAAACTTTAAACTATCTTTAATTTACTTCCTTAAGCCTGATGATGGATATCTGTGACTAAACAAACAAAACATTAGAAAAAATTTAACTATTTCACTTTATCCATTTATTACTTTAAAGTTTAATCAAAATTGCACCGTGTATTCGCCCGTCGCGTTACTTTCGTTACTTTGAAAATGGCAACTTTTGACGTTTTTCCCATATTTATACCCTTTCTATCCAAGCGTAAATTCGCCATTTCTAATATCTTGCCCCTATTCTCGCCTAAATTCTCTTTCATTTTCTCTTAAAATTCACCCGTTTCTTTTCCCCAGTTCGACATCCCACTGTCGTCATTCTCCATGTCCTACGGGATTTATGAATGGGTGGCTACTATTTTATACAACTCTGCCTATCGTAAAATTATTTCGCTTCTGACCACTTCCTAAACTGTAGCTGTCACAAACCCCACGCCATTCCACACACAGCCGCATACCGATCAGACACCAAAAAGCATAGCCAATCCAAAACAACCACAAGAAACGAAAAAACCATGGGTAGATCATATTACCCCAAAAAAAAAAACAAAGTAATTCATATTAAAACATACCCGCAACGCTCTGGCCAACAACACAAACATCTCATTGGCCAGAGGACAGAAAAAAAACTGAAATTCGCCAAACGAAAAAAAATTATCTACAGCGTGGATACTCACACACATACACACCTGGCCAACCCGTTTAACATTTGGCCTTACAACGAAAAATGCATTTGTTGCAAAAAAAAAACAAGAAAAGATAGACAATGTGCACGCAACATAGATCGCCTGGCAAAAAAAAATATAGTACTGCGCCAACAATAATTTGGGCAATTTTTCTTGTAAGTCCTGGGCAATCATCCAGTCCTGGTATTATGACCAAAGAGGCGGCCAGAGCTTACCCAAGCAGTGACATGTGCTTCATTACTTACTCCATCCGGCCGAATACATAATATTCGGGGTGACGCCCTTTGCCACAGCAGGCCAATAAATGCAAGGCAGACAACTACAGAAAAACAAACCTACGTGTCATGCCCGATGAGCAGACGTCCTATATAAGCCCTCAGGCATCAATTGTACAAATCGCACATTCTGTGACCTCGTATATAAACAGGTCAGTATACCCTTACAATACCACTGTACATTAATAGTAACTCAATTGTTTATATTTATTTGGCAGAAGCAGGACAGGCAACTATGACCAGTGGGCGTTATGGAAAACCTGGGGCAATGAATGCATGTCCATTACCTGGATCTTTCTTTTCCCAAAATAATGCATTATCTTTGTCGTTATCTTATTCATCATGTATTTCCTCTGCCTTTATGTGTCATCAATAAAATAACATATCGATTCGCATTCGTGTCTTCTTTCAAATCTTTGGGTGAGTAGAAGCATTGAGTTCTATTCATTAGGGTGCCTCCGCAACAGTATTAACCTTTATTGTATTTACGTCATGTAACTATTTTTTTTATTAAAACGCGGTTTATTTGCTCAATATACGCAGTCCAGTGTGTTATCATTTCTGAAGATGTGTAACCAAAATGTTTCGTGATAATAGACCTTAATAGTGCCATTCAAACAATATGATTTATTGGACAATTAATATTTAGGGCGTTCGGGCACTGCATTACCATCACTAACGTATTCATTTAGTTATGTGTCGATAGCTCTTCCGATTACAATTTGTAGCCATTTTGTTTTTTGTGGATTGGCGAAAGAAAAAAAATTTTCATCTCATTTCATTTATAAACGAGAAACGTTGTTTTCTTCTTATAGGAAAAGTTAAAAGTTGTGTTAATTAATCTCTGTGGGAGAGCATTTTTAAATTGAAATTTCTATAAAATGGGACGCAAGAAGAAGAAGGCCTCAAAACCCTGGTGCTGGTATCCTTTTCAACTAAAAAAATAAAAATTTAAGCATCTATTTTCAAGGCGTTGCGTCGTGATGGGTGATGTTATATGCGGACAATGTCTTGTGTACATACTTGTATTTTATATAACCTAAATTTGTATTCCGCCAACTTTACGGGTTCCAAGCCGTTGGCGATATTTGTTGGAACATAAGAAATTTGCTCGTAGCGTCATTCCATATATATTTTTTCATATTTGCGTACATGTAAATGTGTATTACAAGTTTTTTTTTGTGAATCTTCATTTGTTCTCTGGTTTACCTTAACCCTTAAGCACTATGTTCCCTCTAGGTATTGTAATCGTGAATTTGATGACGAAAAAATTTTGGTGCAGCATCAAAAAGCAAAACATTTTAAATGTCACATTTGCCACAAGAAATTGTATACTGGTCCAGGACTGTCTATACATTGCATGCAGGTTCACAAGGAAACGGTTGACAAAGTGCCAAATTCATTGCCTAATCGGTCTAATATCGAAATAGAAATATTCGGCATGGACGGCATTCCTCCGGAAGATATACGAGAGCATGAAAGACAAAAGAATGGTGGTAAATCTGATTCGGATGATGATGAGCCTGTGGCCAAGAAAAAAGTCGATTGTAAGTACATTAAGTTTGAGACAAAAAGGAGAAGGAATGATATCGAGTATTGTGTTTAACTAACTTTTAGATCCTATTGCTGCTGCCCCGCCTATGATGATGCCGCCTAATATGATGCCGCCACATTTAATGAATCAGTACGCTCAATATGGCATGATGCCTCATATGACGGCAATGCCTCCATTTATGGGTCCAGGCGGAATACCAATGATGCCGCCGCACATGATGCCACCACGGCCGTTATTCCCCGCCGCGGCAATGGCATCAACATCAGCAGCAGCTCATGCGGCAGCGAATATGGCTGCACAGCAGAAACCTACGTTCCCTGCGTACAGGTAATACGAAGCTTTACATAGAGAGAAAGTTATTTCAATATGGTGGATTTTGGAGACGTTTGCGGCGTAAAAAGTTTGGGTTCGATGTTTATCTCTTCACTATTAGGGACCATGGCAGACGGTTTGTTATCGTACTCAGATTACACTTGCGGGGGTTGTCGTGGCAGTGATGCCCCGGCTGGCTTTTCAAATTACAAAATTCTAACTTTAATTGGCTTATGGGGCATTTTTAACAGACTCCCACTTTGATCTAACCTAACTAAGTAAACATCGAGTCTCAATTTGCCTTCCTTCGCTTGATTTTCCATCGAAGTTACAATTTTCTGTTTGGTAAAATCTTCAGGTTTGGTTATTTTATGCTGTTATGGTCGTGGCCAACTTCTTTGTATTAGGCAATTTACGATTTTTCTTATGACCGTTTTTTCGGTGCCCTTTTAATACACCTATTATATACGAATATTTATATAGTACAGAACAATAATGAGCTTGAAAATGTTTGCCGATTTCGCATTGGGTTTGGAATGATGGAAGTGAGGTTTACTTGCTTCTTGTTTAGACTTGCCCCTTGTTTAGACTTCTATAGCAGTGCCCATAAAAGGCCTGAGAAGGAAGTAAAAATATGAGAAGATGGACGTTAATAGTTTGGTAAAGCGGGTTAAGAACGTCCTGAACAACTCGCTTTAGTCTACATGTCGTTGAAAGAATACAAGGTAGCGCCGGAACAAGTTCTTAATGAAAGGTTGAGAATATTTGGTCGCGGCAAAGAAATTTTTGGCCAATTTAAAGTTTCGACACTTAAGAGTCTGAGCTCAATCCAATAGTCAAGAGACAGTGTCAAGCTTTTTACAAGCATTTTATATGAGACTCATGCCGCTGGCTTCTGAAGCTAGCGTCAACGGGTTTTTGTTTCCAGTATGAAAAGTATGAAAACAAATTGACGCTGACTCTTGACCCTTTGAGAGGGTGTAGACTCTTAATCGCCAGGACCTGATACTATATATCGCCAGTCAAACCACCAGCTGTATCCGATAGACTGCCTCCCCGGTTTAGAGAGGTTGTTGTTGTAGCCATATATATGCGTGTAGAGGTAGGGATCCTTGAGGTGTACTCTGCTTGGAACAGCATTTCATATAAAAATTGTGGGATGGAGGGATGGACACGAGAGTGACTTTTTATTCCTATTAGTCTGTCATCCTTTATGGCAAAATCTCTAAAAAGATTGATGGATTGCTTATGTTAGGGTGAAGATTCCTAAGAAGAGGCTTAATCGACAACAGCAAGCAAAGGCAACAGAAACAGTGACGCACTCGCTGGCCAGGAATATACAATGTAAATATAATTTAAAACCACTGTCAATAATCAAGGAGCTGGAAATTTTAGTTGTTGTTGTTGTTGTAGCAGTTTATTGTGTTCTATCTTTCGTCTGCCCAGGAACTCTGCGACTAAGATGGAGTGCGTCCACAGGGATCTGGGTCTGAGTCGAGTGGGTCTGGCCGGGCAGTTAAATTCTTGTCATCCGTAAGAATGTTTATTATTGTTGTTGTAGCCACATTTTTGTATAAGGGGGTAGCGATCCTCGTCCTTGGGGGTAGTGATCCTCGTTCCGGTCCATTGGACCGATCGTCACTGGAACAACATGGGCATTGGTTAGTTAAAGGCGCCAATAACTCGCCTTGTCATATCGATCTACATAAGCACACAGTATTAAAGCAAGAGCAGGTGTCGCAGGACATCTTACTGAGATTCTCCTCTCGATATCGCTGATTGTATCCCGCAGGTTGTGGATAACCTGCGGACAAGCCCGGTCTCAGTTGAGCTTCTCGTGAAGACGATCGGAGCAGAGAGTTCCAACCCGTGTGGTGCTCATAGCAATCTCGGTTTATTAATTATCTCTAACCATGATCTGTATATGGGTCAGTAGAGAGACTAATCAAGGAGGTGTACTCCGTACTTGGGTACAGGAAACCGCCCCCAAAGAAACCCTAGATTGTCGAAATGCTACTGAAGTCAAGAATGCGGCATAAAGAGCAACCCTGCAATCAGGAGCAATGCTGCTGATCAAGGAGAAGTATCGGGAGAAAAGGAAAGAAACGTCTATCTACGCAGAAAGAAAAAGGAATTGGAAAGACGTGAGTGTGAGCGAATTGACATGTACAGGAGTCAGAATGAAGTTCGGAGATTCTATCAAAGAATTAAAGATCAAACCGACGGCTTTGGAGCAGGCACATCTTCCTGCAGAGACAAAGAAGGAAATCTGGTAACTGACACAGAGAGTATGCGGACGATATGTAAAGAACATTTTACACAACTGTTAGTGTCCGACGTTGCCGCAGAACCAATCTCTGATAATGGTATAGAATGTTTACTTCCGAGCCAGAATAAGGCCTAAGTAACAGTGACGCGACTGAAAAGCAACAAGGCAGCAGGAGCCGACGTATTACACGCTGAACTAAATAAACCGGAGGCGTCGCGCTGATAAGGCGTATGCATCGGCTTGTCTGCGCAATCTGTCTAGAAGATCGCAAAACCGATTATTGGAACCTCAACACACTATGTCCCTTACAAAAGAAAGGAGACAAGACGAAATGTGCTAACTACTATAGAGGAATAAGTTTCCTTCCTCTTGGAATATAGCCTTTAAAACTATTTTCCCTCTTGTTCCGGTTGCCGATGACAAATGTCGAAATTTTGTACAAAATGGTATTATGGCTTCGACTAAGACTGCTGTCGATTTTCGGCTTCGACAAGGGTGATTATTGCCTCTTGAAGATAATTATGTAAAATTTCTCATAGCGTAGCTATGGCCCTTAGGGGAAAGTTTCCCGGTACTCCAAGATTCATAATTCAAGAAACACTATGTGCAACAGCGAAGTGAGCGATCGAAAGTGGTGTTGTTGTTGTAGCCACATGTCCATGTGTTAATCCGTCTTAAGACGAAAGTTGCTTCTTTTAGCAGGAGATACATGCAACCCAATCCTAAAATCTGTCTCCTTGGGAAAAGAGGGCAAAATACATGGGTGTTTTGGGGACACAAAATTAGACTTCAAATCCAAAAATTTGGTGAAAGGACCCAATCCACAATTTGGGGGTTCAAAACTCACGTCGTCTATTGGCTGTTGTCAAACCTATTGTATAATGTTGTAGGTGGCATGATCGACGGCGCGCCGATAATCCGCCCACTGTTTAATACTCAGGATTGCGTGTTTGCACATCACAAAAGATGGTTTCTTTGTGTACACAGCTGCAATGACGACGATACATTTTGAAGAATTTATTTAGTGCTACATTTTATGCCTCTGGAAATTGTAAGACAAATTGCTATGACCAATGCCGGGAGGATAGGGGAGCTTTATTTTTGGTCTAAAAGCAGCTGAGGGCATTGGATTGTCCTAGACCATAGATAGGCAGCATACACATCCGCACATAAATTTCTATGGCCGTGGGCATAAGAAAAACGAACAGAAAAACACGGCTAGTGTAAAGAACTCCGTTTGGCTTTGTTCGGCTGACTCTATTTCAAAGCTATTTCATTAATTTGATGTTTGTTGTTGTTATGTCAAGCTCCTGTAGGTGAGCAAGCTCGTTCCGGTCCAAAGGACCGATCGCCGCGGGAATAGAGCGGCCATTGGTTATTTAAAGGCGCCAATAACTCGCCTTGTCATATCGAGCATCATAGGCATTTAGTATTTAAGCAAGAGGCGCCCGGCTGAGACTTTCCGCTCGATATCGGGCCTGTGGACGCGCCAGGTAGCTCGCAGCTAAGCTCCTCATGACAGCAATGAATACCACACAGATCGGACCTCTGTGTGATGCTCTCAGCTATCTCGTGTCGGGAAGTTGTCTCATCACTGTCCTAGACGCAGTGCCAGATATCCCAGGGAGTATGGACTACACATTGACTGATGCACTCTTTGGTTAAAAGTGCTTCCCCAGACAAGATGACCATGTGGATTTCGTGGTGTACTTTATGGAACTGGGTATATCAAGAAGGTTATACCCATCGCTGTAGTGTTTATAAAGATGAAGTCCTTGGAATAAAAGAATTGGTGGAAGTGTTGGGATATACTGTTGTTGTTGTAGCAGTGTGTTGTACACTGAGGCGGCAACCCTTGCCGATGAAGTAATACATCGGGTCAATCTGGTACGTACAACTGGCTGTCATGGGAAGACGATATTTTGTATTAGGAACGGTTTGCATTCATGTTGCTGTTGTAGCCACTTTTTCATGTGGAGGTGGCGATACTGGTCAAGCTCCTGTAGGCGAGCAAGCTCGATATGGTCCAAAGGACCAATCGCCGCGGGAACCGCCGGCCATTGGTTATTTAAAGGCGCCAATAATTTGCCTTGTAATATCGAGCATCATAGGCACGCAAGGGCCGGTGCTGCCCGTCTCTTACTGATACCGCTCGATAACGCTGATTGTCCGCGAATTCCGTTGCAGCTGCACCGGTAGCTCGCAGCTAAGCTTCCGTGACAGCGATGAATACCACACAGAATAGACCTCCAAGTTCCAGCCTATATGGTGTTCACAGCTATCCCGTGCCGGTTTTACAGACAGATATTAAATCTCTGGAGAACGTATTTCTTGATTTAAAAGCCACCTTTTACATTTGTAGATCTCTCAACGAGATGTATGAACGGTTTAAAATTCCTTTGTTCTGAGACGCAGTGATATCCCAGGGAACTGAAGAGCAGATGAGCTTTTAGGCTAGGAACGACCTCACAAATGGAATCTGTGGGGACTGAAATCGGTCTAGCGACATTTAAGCTAATTCGTAGAGATAAGGTCCGGAAATTGGATTCAAATGGACGGACAGAAAGAATATTTCTAATCGTATTCATTTCGATCAGTTTTTCGACTTTTCTTGCCACGGTAATTAAGAAGTCATCTTAAGATACATTGATGTAGATGTAGAATTACTTGTGAAAAACCTCAAGCGGTCTTACTCATGCTTCGAGATATCGACGGACAAACTGACGCCGCTTAACCAACTGAATAATTAAGTGAGAAAGACCCCATGAAAGGGCATGAACAGTTACAAGTAAAAAAATTTCTATGAACATTGGGGATTTAGCCCAAAAAAAGGGACCCATCTTATAGTCGAGCCTGAACTGCGTGCCACTGAAAGACGCCTCTTCATAGACTTATTTTAAATAGGTGCCGCCAACAATGGTGAGGGAAGTAACACCTCTGGGAGTTATTTCAAATGGCGTAAGCATTTGCTAAATGCTTACGCATATATGCTCTACGAGTATTCAACGGAAAACTCGCAATAAAGGAATTTTTTTGTGAAAAGTGGTACAGAGGAATGGAAAGTGGCCCAAAAACCTAAAAAAAGAAAAAAGTGGCACACAAGTGTGTATCATCGTCTAAACATAGTGTAAACTTTTATACAAGAGTGACACAACGATAACATGAACTGAGCCATTTTGTCTAAATTTGATACATGATGCCGGGCGATCATTTGGTTTATTTGATTCCGCAGAGGAACAACCCGTTGTTGTTGTTGCAGCAGTTTGTTGCGTTCTATCCTTCGTCTGCTGGATTCTATTGAGTGTCAAGATCCAGGAATTCTGCGACTAAGATAGGGTGCGTCCTGAGGGATTTGGGCCTGAGTCGAGTGGGTCTGGCTGGGCAGTTAAACAGGTACGTGTATCGTGTTTAGAGCTGGTACAATATCGATGGCACTATAGATATTTTATTTTTTGTATGAATATCGATTGATATTTTTCCTATCGATATTTATTTTTTGCAAAACTTAACAAAAATAGGGTAGCTTATTTTTGAATGTATCCTATAAAACACATTGCACCTATAGAGGGCGCTACTTTCATTGAGCTTGAATTTTGTACAATGATTTATACCATGACATCTAACTGACTTTGTTAAATTTGGTTTTATTCAGTCTGTGCATTGATATTGCTTCTATATAAATCGATAACTTGGTCTTTTTTTTATCAATCCCATGGCAGCCGGTTGTACGTACCGGATTGACCCGATGAAGTCCTTTATCGGCAAGGGCTGCCGCCTCAGTGTACAACAGACTTCTACAACAACAACTTGGTTTTTATACCCACCACTGAAGGATGGGGGTATATTCATTTTGTCATTCCGTTTGCAACACATCGAAATATACATTTCCGACCCTATAAAGTATATAAAGGGTGATTTTTTTGAGGTTAGGATTTTCATGCATTAGTATTTGACAGATCACGTGGGATTTCAGACATGGTGTCAAAGAGAAAGATGCTCAGTATGCTTTGACATTTCATTATGAATAGACTTACTAACGAGCAACGCTTGCAAATCATTGAATTTTATTACCAAAATCAGTGTTCGGTTCGAAATGTGTTCATTCACCGTAACGTTGCGTCCAACAGCATCTTTGAAAAAATACGGTCCAATGATTCCACCAGCGTACAAACCACACCAAACAGTGCATTTTTCGGGATGCATGGGCAGTTCTTGAACGGCTTCTGGTTGCTCTTCACTCCAAATGCGGCAATTTTGCTTATTTACGTAGCCATTCAACCAGAAATGAGCCTCATCGCTGAACAAAATTTGTCAAAATTTGAACACATTTCGAACCGAACACTGATTTTGGTAATAAAATTCAATGATTTGCAAGCGTTGCTCGTTAGTAAGTCTATTCATGATGAAATGTCAAAGCATACTGAGCATCTTTCTCTTTGACACCATGTCTGAAATCCCACGTGATCTGTCAAATACTAATGCATGAAAATCCTAACCTCAAAAAAATCACCCTTTATATTCTTGATCAGTGTAAAAATCTAAGACGATCTAGCCATTTCCGTCCGTCTGTCTGTTGAAATCATGCTGTAGTCTTTAAAAACAGAGATATTGAGCTGAAATTTTGCACAGAATCTTTTTCGTCCATAAGCAGGTTAAGTTCGAAAATGGGCTATATTGGACTTTATCTTGATATAGCCCCCATATAGACCGATCCGCTGATTTATTGTCTTAGGCCCATAAAAGCCACATTCATTATCAGATTTTGCTGAAATTTGGGACAGTGAGTTATGTTAGGCTCTTCGACATCCTTCTTCAATTGGCCCAGATCGGTCCATATTTCGATATAGCTGCCATATAGACCGATCTCTCGATTTAAAGTTTTGGGCCCATAAAAGGTGCATTTTTTGTGAATGTTCCTGAAATTAGGGACAGTGAGTTGTGTTGGGCCCTTCGATATTCTTCCGCAATTTGGCTCAAATCGGTACAGATTTCGATATAGCTGCCATATAGACCAATCTTTCGATAAAGGTTTTGGGGCCATTAAAGGCGCATTTATTGTCCGTGTCGCCGAAATTTGGGACAGTGAGTTGTGTTAGGCTCTTCGACATTTTTCTGAAACTTTGCCCAAATCGGTCAATATTTGGATATAGCTGCCATATAGACTGATATCTCAATTTAAAGTCTTGGCCCCATAATAGGCGCATTTATAATCCGATTTTTTGTTAGGCTTTTCGACATCCGTGTCGTTTATGGTTCAGATCGATTTATTTTTGGATATAGCTACCTCAAAGATCAATATTTTGTTATACACAATTGAACAATGACTTGTACTTATAAGTATATGGTCCAAATCGGAACATATTTCGATATAGCTGCTATGGGTCATAAGTTATGCATTTTTCACCGAATTTTGATGAAAGGTGGTCTACTTATATACCCGAGGTGGTCCAAAGTTCCGGCCGAACTTAAAGCTTTTTAATTGTTATTTTTAATTTTCATTTGAAATATAGGTAATGGGAAATTAACGATAGTATCGACATTTATTATGAGAAATATCGAAAATATCTATTGTTGCGAATATCGATAGTTTGCCAATCGTGTTGTTCCTGGTCACAATCGGGACATACATCTTGCATGTCGGCATCAATCCTTGCTCTATAGGAGTGGACTAGTATTACAAGGCTGGCGACTTCACAATCAGAATTAATCAGAAAATAACGACTGCTGAATATTTTTTTCAACGTCGCCAGAAATCGAATCCAAGCTTTGGCTTCTTTGGAAATTCTTGATTTCTAAGATTTTTTTAGTTTCACTACTTCACCTAACGCTAATTATTTTGTCTTTTTTTATTTACTTACAGTAATGCCACCATTAGTGCACCGCCTACTACAAATAATCCAAATGCTACGGCTGCACCTCCAACTACAACGGCCACAACAAACTCCACAGAGCAAGCAAAAGCACCTGTAGTCACAAACGCCACTGGCGTTACATCGAAAATTATGCATCCACCAGAAGACCTTAGTTTAGAAGAGTTAAAAGCACGCAAAATACAAAGACTTAAGAATTCGGCCCATGTATCCACATCTCGGTCGTCCTCCACATCTACCCCAAACACCTCAATGGCTGGCGGAAGTAGTAGTAGTAGTGTGTATTCTTCTGGCACGACATCGCAACACACTACAACCACATCGGCTACGACGAATGCATCCGTATCAGCCGCCACAGCAGCGGCCATATCCAAGGCACAGGAAGTGAGTTCTTATTATAGATATAAAAACTATAGTCAATAAAATCAAAAAAGAAAAAAATCATAAAGGAACAAACTGTATAAAAGCAAAACAAAAAAATATTAACCTAACAACTTTTTTTAATTGAACGATCTAAAAAAACAAAACAAAACATTCGCATCGGCAAAATGTCAAAAGCAAAGAGATATTCGTTGACAAGAAAATACGCAAAAAAAAGACAAGCATGACAATTGAATTGAACAAGTATAGCTAATGGGGAATCTAAAATGCAAATTACACACACAAATAGTGTTAGGTTTTTGGAATAGTTAGAAGAAGAGAAGGATATATGGATGGAATTTAAAGTCTAAGCGAAATTGTTAAATTTTGCAAGAAATTTAGATCATAACATTGAATGCCAATCAAACAAATTATGTGGCAAAATATACACTTTTAGTTAAAAAAAACTGCAGACATTCAGAGATATTTAGAAAGTTAGTGGATATAGAACGAGATTTTTTTGTTTTTTCAATTTAATATGTTTATTATTTTAATTTTTTTAAAGGAAAATACTCATGTAGTTTAGAAGGCAGAAGTTTTCGCTCTTAACAATTTTTATACCCTACACCACTACTGTGCTACAGGGTATTAAAAGTTAGTGGATTTGTTTGTAACACCCAAAAGGAAGAGAGATAGACCCATTGATAAGCATACCAATCGACTCAGAATCACTTTCTGATTCGATTTAGCTATGTCCGTTCGTCTGTTCGTTCGTCTGTCTGCCCGTCCGTCCGTCTGTTCATGTTTATTTGTGTACAAAGTACAGGTCGCAGTTTTCATCCGATCGTCTTAAAATTTGGTACATGCATGTTTTTCGCCCTAGAGACGATGTCCGTCCGTCCGTCTGCTCATGTTTATTTGTGTACAAAGTACAGGTCGCAGTTTTCATCCGATCGTCTTAAAATTTGGTACATGCATGTTTTTCGCCCTAGAGACGATGTCTATTGAAATTGGAAAAAATAGGTTCAGATTTGGATATAGCTCCCATATTCGTTCGTCCGATTTTTTTTTCAGTAATTATGCAATAAAATGGTCATTTGTTAACCGATTCTCTCGAAATTTGGCAGGAAGGATTTTTTTTTATGATTCGCATTACTGGCGAATTTCAAGGAAATCGGTTCGGATTTATATGTAGCTCTCATACATATATCGCCCGATTTTCACTTCTAGAGCCACTGCAAGCGCATTTATTGACCAACCTTCCCGAAAATTTGTACAAAGCTTTCCTCGACGACTGTCAAAGTATGTGAGAAGTTTGCTCGAAATCAGTTCAGATTTAGATATAGCTCCTAAATAAATGTTTGTCCGATTTTCAGTAATAATGCAATTTGGCAGGAAGGATTTTCTTTTGACTCTCGACATTACTGGTGAATTTCATTAAATAGGTTCAGATTTATATATAGCTCTCATATACATATATATCGCCAGATTTTAACTTCTCGAGTCATAGCAAGCGCATTTATTGACCCATCTTGCCAAAGTTTTGCAAAACGCTTTCCGTGACGACTGCCACAGTATCTGAGAAGTTTGTTCGATATAGGTTCAGATTTAGATATAGCTTCCATATATATGATCGTCCGGTGTTAAGAAATATTACAAGAAAGTGTTCAGTTTTAAATGGATTCTTTCGAAATTTTGCAGGAAGAATTTTCTTATGACTCTCGATATTACTGGTGAATTTCATACAAATCGGCCCAGATTTAGATATAGCTGTCATATATGTATATCGACAGATTTTCATCTGAAGAGCTACTGCAAGCGCATTTTTGGACCAATCTTGCCAAAATTTTGCACAACGCTTTCCTCGCCAACTACCACATTATCTGAAAAGTTTGTCCGAAATCGGTTCAGAATTAGATATAGCTCCTACATATATGTTAGTTAGATTTTGGGCAATTTGCAATAATGTTGTCATTTGTCAACCGTAGTTATAACAGTTTGAACATATTTCCTGGCCGAGGTCCATCAAAATTGGTTTAGATTGGATTGGTACTTATAGGGTAGGTGTAGGGTATTATACCCCCCGACTTTGGTCCTTCCTTACTGTTTTTTTTTTTATAAATTAATGCACCAAATCTTTAATTATTGCTGATCGTTCTGGGCGAATTATATATATTAATTTTTTACTGAGTGGTTTTCAAATTGTGGATGTAATTTTCAAAAAAATATTTTAATATTCGGGTGTGTTTGTTCTTGGTTTCAATTTTCTTTTAAAATCCTGAAATCCAGAACACACCCAAATGTTTTGGGGTCGAATTACCGCATACGTAATCGAGTACGCTTTTGTATCGAATGAGATTTCGTCACGTATCGAATGGATGTATTACCGCATTCAAAAGGTGTCGTATCGAAAATTTTCAAATGGCTACCCATTATTTTTTGCAACAGAGTTGATTTGAACATATGTTTATGGCAAAACACAAATACACAAATGGCAATAAACATCTACCCGGTTTTTGTAAAAAATATGGATTTATAAATAAAAAAGCATGGTTACACTGCCTTTGTTGTCCTCCGATTCTGAAGAGGACAATAACTTTGTGCGTATGCGCATAGAAATGATAGATAACAGTTTTCCAATGTCACTGCCGAGTAAAGCGTACATAAATTATCTAAATAAAACATTTATATTATTAATAACAAATGCATGTTATTTAGATTTACCAGAGAGCAGACAAACGACCACATTTTTTTTTGTGTGAAAATATTTTTTATTGATCCAAAGTACGAAAATATGTGGAAATATTTTTGAATCCTATCACTTTTACGCGATATGACCAGACCTGAGTCGTATAAGAAACGAATTGCAAGTGTAATCTGTCGGTATGTTGGCCTATTTCCGTACAATGTATTTCGATCCATACAGGCATATTTTGTAGTTCTTACCTTACTCTCAAAAGTGGCCTAAATAAAAAGTCCGTCGGATTGGCATGTGGCGAATTGGACTGCCACTCTGTGGACCAAATAAAGTACAGAACTCGATTTTCGGTTTAGTCATTCTTGGTTTACACGTGCTAAAGCACGTTGCCGAGTCTTTTTGTGATGGTGTCGAGTCTTACGTCCACGATCTGCGGCCGAAATATTTGCTTGCTTACGGCTTCAAAACAGCGACCAACATGTTTAAACGATACTAAAATGTTTTTACTTTGACTTGATTTGTGCTAAACTTCAAAGGGCTCATGTCCACCACGCTGCCACCAAAGCTGCAATTGGCCGTTTCTTACATTTCTGCAAGATTTGGCATCATTTGTTCTTTAGATGTTGCCTTCCCTTGGCTACAATTTGGATTTTTTTTTTTTTTGCCAAATTTGGATGGCCGTGAATTGAGTCATTTCAACCTTTTGTAGCCCATTTATTTTGCATAAATTATTACTAAATATGAAAAGTATTTTTTTATTTATTTCATATAATAATAACACTCAAAAACTTAAATTTTTACTTTTATTTTAACTATTTATATCAAGTAAAAATTCTATTCGATTGCTCCAGAGCTCACGAGTGGATTTCGAACAGCTGATACTCGATTATGCTCTCGTTAACGAATGTCATAATCTCGAATGTCGAAAGTGTTTATTCGTTAACGAATGCGGTAATGCCACAACAAAAATTTTCGAACAATTTTACTTGTTCACGTATGCGATAATTCGGCCCCTTGATTTCAATTTTCTCCAAAAACATTTTTTTTTATTATCTTATAAACTAAAGACTGTAATTTTTGTCTTCTTTGTGAAAACTTCTTTGGTTTTATTAGAAAACATGATGAAAAATTAATTTTTACACTTCACTCTCGTGATATGTTGTTTTTAGGGTTTAGTCCTTTTTTCATATAAAACAACAATTTATTGTGCAAAAACAGTAACATATATTTAAAAAACAATGACGTATTGTTTAAAGCGTTTTTTTATTTATTTCTTTACTAGCAGTAGCTTTTTAACCACCACCATTTGCTTTGTTTACCTTTGAGATGGCAAAATATGCTCAACTGGTCAATTTTTTTCTTCCCTGAAATCGATTACTTTTTGACAAATTACGTTCGTAAGCCATCATCCAATTTGTATTTACGGAACGGAATTAATCTTCGAACAAAAACTCGCTCGATAACAAATGCGAGAAGTAGGCCCCAGATTATCTCTTAAAAAAGTGACAAATATAATTTCTTGAAGTTAAAAAATTCTTTAATATTTTTTTAATTGTAATCTGATGTTGTAGTCACATTTTCATGTGCAGGTGGCGATCCTCGTCATGCTCCTTTTGGTGAGCAAACTCGTTCCGGTCCATAACTTATCGTAATCTGATGATAAATAATTATGAAATTTCGAAACTTCGTTCCAACCGGCAAAGGGGAAGTTGAAATCTAGAACAGATACAAAAATTAAAATAGGGTCACTTATATTGGATTCGAGTCCTGGCGAGAATATCAGAACAAATTTTCAGCGGCGGTAATCCCTTTCTAATGCTGGCCACATTTGTTAGGCACTGTGCCATGCAAAACTTCTCTCCAAAGAGGTGTCGTATAGCGACATGCCGTTCGGACTCGGCTATTTAAACGAAGGTCCCTTTTAATTGAGCTTCAACTTGAAACGACAGCACTCACTGATATGTGAAAAGTTTGCCCCTGTTCCTTAATGGACTGTTCATGGGCAAATTTGGATTTTTTGCTTATATTAATACCACAAATAAAAAAATTCCCTGGGTGTAATACATTTTGTGAGGGTTGCCAGGTATATTTTATGATTTAAGATTATACTCTCCAAAAAATATTTTTCTGTACAGAATAGAGGACTTGTGAGCGATAGTATCAATTCGATGGTGGGGTAACGCTATTTTGTTACATACGATACATGTGAACTGAGGAGACAGCTCATAGCAGTTCGAATGGCGACATTCTGACAGATCTGTATATCATTCCACTGCGTGTCACAAAGAGTGCAGAACAAAACTAGGGGTGTCGAGGGGACTAATGCAAGGGATGCCACTGTTACAATTTTCAGATAGTAAGTTCTGATATTGACTGAAATGCGCCTTTTGTGCGTTCAATGCCTTTGATCAGAAAAAGGGGCTGTATACCAGCTAAATATAAATAAGGCCAGAGGTCGAACTACCGCATAAGTGATCGATTACGCTTTTGTATAGAATGCGATTTCGTCACGTATCGAATGGATGTATTACCAACATGACCACATTTTGTTCTTTAACTTTTCTTCTGAGCAGCTAACATAACATTTGCAAGCTGAACAAATGTTATCAGCCGTTTTTTGGCCCATCCTCAACAATGGATTTCTTCAGCGCATGCATACTGTATTATTTTTAGTCATTAATTTGCTGTCAAAAGTGACCCAAATAGAAAAGTCAGTCGGATTGGCATCTGCCCAATCGAACATCAAAAAGAAGTTCGGAATATAATTTTTGGCCATTCTTGGTTTATTTGTGTTCTATATGGCGGTGCCGAGTCTTGTTGGTACCTCCATGGTCTACGACTGAAATGTTTGCGTGCCGACGACTCCAAAGCAGCTTCCAACATGTTTTCCCGGTATTAAGTTGCATTTATTTGGACTGATTTGACTTGATTTGAGCTAAACTACAAAGGGCTCATCTCTTCCGCGTCGCTACCAAAGCTTTAATAGGCTGTTTCTTATATTTCTGCAAGATTTTTTTATCATTTCTTTGTGGCCTATAGTAATTTAAATGGAGGGACTATTCGTCCCATAGCCTTTTAGATGTTGCCACCCGTTGTCTGCAATATTTAGGCCAAATATAGGATAGTCATTATTTAAGTCATTTCAACCAATTGTCGCCCATTTATTTTGTGTAAATTAGTCCTTAATACGAAAAAAGGGTTTATTTCCTCGAATATCGATAGTGCTTACTTGTTAACGAATTAAATTTTGGTAGAAAATAATTTTCATATCATCTTCTAAACATGCCCAACACATGGTTTCACATTCCGCACCTATTCTACATAAGTGAGCTCATAGACCTGTGCATCTCCTTATGAAACTGAAAGCTATACTGATCTCCTTCTAACTTCCTTTCAATAAAAGCCTTGTCTTCTCAGGATCCAGATCTCCCCATAGAATTTTCGTCGTCTTACCGACCGTTTTGCTGTTCCACAGTGTTACAAGCAGGGCGTTCATCGCCCGTGCTCTAACCCGGACTGCGTCGCCCTGAAAGGCTTCGGGTTGACCAAGTTTGTTGACGGCCGGGTTGACCCGATGAAGTCCTTCATTGGCAAGGGCTGCCGGCTCAATATGTAACGCACTGCGACAACAAAAACGGCAGCCCTCTCGACTTCATTGCCAAATCGTCTGCTCTCTCATTCTCCTTTATTCCGCTATGGTTCGGCATCCAAACAAAACTGCCATCCTCAAAGAAGGCGTTAATCTCCTTCGCGAACTTACCGTCCACACATTACGCGTTCTCCCGCATCTGCTTCCGCAGCACCGTTTTATGGTCGGGCAATCGGAAACATCCCAGTCCCTGGGTTCTCAAAGTTGACCCTTAGGCCCACTCTGTCCTTTAGCTTTGATCCAGGCGTTAAGCATGAATCTCCAAAATTACAATACCAGAGAAAACCTCCAGTGTGATGACAGTCTGCTCACACTTTATTGCCCATTATAATACCAAAGGGTATCGACAAAACTAAAATCGCTAATATGAAAATTTGAAATATGGCGATCGAAATATGATCGATACCATAATCCGTACCGACGCAACGTACAAAGTTGGCTGTAGTACATTCTAAGGAATACAGAAAGCTCTTGAAATGAAATTTTTGAACAAAGTACCCATTTATATGGCGTTTATCATTAAAACATAAGCTTTACCCGCATCAGTACTCTGGCAGTTATTCAGCGCACGGTTCGATTCGGTTTAGCCATCTACATCTGTCCGTGTCTTCTATACGTTCCGTTTGTCCGGCTGTCCTTTATTTTGTAATCAAGATGGAGCCCGAATTTTTTTAACCAATTAGCACGAAATTTTCCACTTATCCTTTTTATACCCTACACAACCACTGTGGTACAGGGTATTATAACATTTTACACTTGTTTGCAATGCTAAGAAGGAGAAGAGCTAGACCCATTGATAAGTATACCGATAGGCTTAGAATCACTTCCTGATTCGATTAAGCTAGGTCCGTCTGTCTGTCTGTCCATGTATTCTTGTGATCAAGGTACAGGTCACACTTGTTGCCCGGTTGCCATGAAATTTTGCAAAAGTCTCTTTTTGGTCCAAGGACGAACGCTATTGATCGGTTCATATTAAGATATAGCTCCCATATATATATTTCATCCGATATGGCCGTTCAAGGCTGTTGTAGCCACAACTTAGGTCCGATCATCACAACCTCTGAGCTACGGCTATTGATATAAAACAAGTAAAAGCGTGCTAAGTTCGGCCGGGCCGAATCTTACATACCCTCCACAATAGATCGCATTTGTCGAGTTCTTTTCCCGGTATCTCTTTTTAGGCAAACATGTGATAAAAGGAAAGAATTGCTTTGATATTGGAGCTCTAATATCAAGTTATCGTCCGATTCGGACCATAATTATCTAAATGTTAGAGACCATAGTAGAAGTCGTTGTGTAAAATTTCAGCCAATTCGAATAAAAAATGCGCCCTAAGGCTAAGGAATGATTCAGACCATAATTTACACGTATGTTGAAGTTCATGAGAGAAGGCATTGTACAAAATTTCAGCCAAATCGGATAATAATTGCGACCTCTAGATGCTCAAGAAGTTAAGATTCCAGATCGGTTTATATGGCAGGTGTATCAGGTTATGGACCAATTAAAACCATATTTGGCACAGTTGTTGAAAGTCATAACAAAGCGCCTCTTGCAAAATTTCGGCCAAATCGGCCCAAGCGCCCTCTAGTGGCCCAAGAAGTCAAGATTCAAGATCGGTTTATATGACAGCTATATGAGGTTATAGATCTTTTTTGAACCACTCTCGACATAGTTGTTGGAAACCATAACAAAACACCTCATGCAAAATTTCAGTCAAGTCGGATGAGAATTGCGTCCTCTAGTGACTCGAGAAGTCAAGATCCAAGATCGGTTTATAGGGCAGCTATATCAAAACATGGACCGATATGACCCATTTACAATCCCAACCGACCTACACTAATAAGAAGTATTCGTGCCAAATTTCAAGCGGCTAGCTTTACTCCTTCGAAAGTTAGCGTGCTTTCAACAGACAGACGGACGGACAGAGGAACGGACATGACTAGATCGACTTACAATGACATGACGATCAAGAATATATATATATACAAACAGAATGACGAAATTAGTATACCCCCATCCTATGGTAGGGGGTATAAAAAATCTGCAAATTTTGCTCATATCATTCCCCTAAGGAACAGGGGCAAACTTCTCACATATCAATAAGTGCAGTCCGATTCAATTTTAAGCTCAATGATAAGGGGCCTGCTTTTTATAGCCGAGTCCGAACGGCGTGCCGCAGTGCGACACCTCTTTGGAGAGAAGTTTTACATGGCATAGCACCTCACAAATGTTGCCAACTTTAGGAGGGGAAAACCACCGCTGAAAATTTTTTCTGATGGTCTCGCCAGGATTTGAACCCAGTCGTTCAGCGTCAGAGGCGGATATGCTAACCTCTACGCTACGGTGGCCTCCATAAAAAAATCTACCGTGCGGTTTTTAAAATCGAAATTTTGGTTTATATGGAAGCCAATAAAAGTTTGTCGTTAAAAACCGGAAGCTGGATTTATATATTTAACACAATTTTTTGGGCAAAATTTCTAAGAATTTTTCGTAGATTGCGATTTTGACAAACGTGTTTGGTAACTGTTTTTCTCCCTTACAAATTAAGCCACACTAGCGACATATATAAACTGGTCTCCTGATTCCATTTTTGAGGGTTTATAAAGTTAATTTAATCATCCGACTTTGAGGTAACATAGAATTTAAGTTTAACACACGTAGATAATTGAAGGCAACCATACCGCCATTTCGAATCCTGGAGAAAGCATTTTGTATCCTCTTATCCCAAAGCTACGGTAGTTTTTAAAGCTTTACCATGTAAAACTTCTCTACAAAGAAGTGTTGCGACACGCAGCTTAGTCTTAAATTGAAGGACACTAATTGATATGATACAAGACTGCTCCTCTTCTCTTCAATGGGATATTTGCAGGAAGATTTGACTTAGGCAGGGATAGGTCCACTTTATAAAATCATCATATATAACAATTCCTTGATTTAATATTTCCAAATCGATTTCGTTGAAATTTTTGTCGGGGCGGGTTATACGACCAACTCCCTCATGTATGTTGTCACATAACCCAACCCTTCGATTTTCGTCGAAGCTTTGTGATGATATTAATCCAGGTTGGAACCCGGAAAATATTATGTTTTTCAAACCAGGCTTAAATATATCATGAAGCATCGCTTATTAGTTATTCAATTATAAAAGTTTAAATTTTCAAATTTAAAATTTTCTCATGACATTTTAGTCTGTTTGCATTTCAAATAAGACTACATATAAGAATGGTATAGCTAGCGTTTTTTAATTAAACTTTGTATCCGATTTCCTTTTTTACAACATTATTGTGAAGTTGTGTAGGAAAACCCCATAGGCATTTAATAGATAACCTCAAGGCATTTTCTTCTCAATGAAATAAAAACAAAAAAAAAAATACAAATCATCCAAAACATGTTTCCATTTTATAAAGTTAAAATTAAAGACAAATAAATAATTTTGTTTGAATATCAATTCAAGTTTGTTTCTTTAATATGTGAACTTAATAATAAAGTCAATTGTAAAATTTTGTATGATTTGAATGCTAGACTAGCAATAAGTTTGTTGCAATTTTGAAATTTTGCCGACATTACTTAATGAAAAAGAACTAGACTAAACGACAATTGCTGGAAATTTAAACTCCTCATTTAAAATTTAAACAATTATTATTATTTTTTTCTTCATTTCAATTTAACATTTATTTTTTTATATTTAAATATTTAATTAACTATTATAGAAAGTTAAAAAAAAACATAATGTGTGTGTACTTTTTATATTTTACGAAAAAGGAAAAAATTTTATTGTGAAAATAAAATCTTTGAAATTTAAATTATTACCGCAAGTAAACATAAAGAAAGAAAGAAAGAAAATAACAATAAACTTCAACTTGTACTAAAAAAACTAAACAAAAAGTCATGTTTCTCTTTCGTAAATGAGTTTAAAAGAACTTTGTTGCCCACCCTCAAGAATGCTGCGAGAACGAACCTAAGCTTTCGATGATGCTTCGCTATTAGCATTGATCGATCCATACTACGATCATGGGTAAACACAATATAAGACAAAAAAAAATATTTTTTTTAAGTTCCGTTGTTGTTGTGGACCGGCGACAATAGTTTTGAACATTCGATACTACGGTTATATATTGATAAATAAAAAACCTTGACAATGTGTTAAAGGCCTAACTGAGGAGTTTCCAGATTACTGTCAGAATTAAATTTTTATTCTATATGCCGTTTTCTTAAAAAAAGTAATATTTTACCTTTTGCTTATTTTCCTCTGCCTAGGCTAGTTGATACATTTCGACATTTTATATAGATAAAGCAATTAAACTTTTGAAATTGTAAGGCGAAGTGTGCAGTCGCAATAGCTACTTGTAGCTATATACCGCTATTTTAATTTTTAGTATTTTTTTATAAATACATTTTCTATTAATTTTTAATTTAGTTTATTATTTTGAAAAAAATATATTAAATATTTATTTTATTTTTCTATTCTTCTTTTTTAATTTTTTAATTTTTTATTGTTTTTATAATATTTTTTTAATTATGTTTATATTTCATTTTTCTATTCTTTAGATTTATTAAATTTTTTCATTCTTTATTTCGTTGTCTCCATTATTTTTTTCAATTTAATATTTTAATTTTTATTTATTTGCAATTTTTCATTTTCATTACATTAAACTTATTATTATTTTTAATTTTTATAATTATTTTATTCAACTTTTTTATATTTTTTTTTAATTTTTATTATTGTTCAGTTTTTTATTATATCTTTTTATTATTTTTTATAATTTATATTTATTTGTATTATTTTAATTAGTTTTATTATTTTTGTTATTATTTTAATTAGTTTTATTATTATTTTATTTTTTTTTTTTGATATTTTATTAACTATATTTTTTTTATTTTTTAATATTTTGTTTTATTATTTTATGTTTTTGATTGTATTATTTTTTTTATTACTTTCTCAATTTTTTATTATTTTGATCTTTTAGTTTTTTTTTTTATTTTTGAACTAAGATTTTTTTAAATTTATCTTATCTTATTGTTATTTCTTTATTTTGTTTTTATATTGTTGTTATTTTTTATTTTTATTATATATAATTTTTTTGTTATTTTTATTATATTTAATTTTTTTATTATTTTTATTTTTTTATGTTTTTATTATTATTTTTTATCTGTGCTTATTTTTTATTTTTGTATTATATGGAGTTTTAATTTTTTTTGTTCTTTATTTTATTTTTTGAATTTTTCTATTTTTTATATTTACTTTACTTTTTATATATTTTTTAAATTTTCGTTATTTTGATTTTTTTTATTATTTTTTGTGTATTTTTTTTTTTTGTTTTTTATTGTATCTTTTTGTTATATCTTTATTTTGTTTTTTTATTATTTTTTTA
This sequence comes from Stomoxys calcitrans, assembly GCF_963082655.1. Lineage (NCBI taxonomy): Eukaryota > Metazoa > Arthropoda > Insecta > Diptera > Muscidae > Stomoxys > Stomoxys calcitrans. The sequence continues at coordinate 37,832,408 of NC_081554.1, read as the reverse complement.
TTGTATCTTTTTGTTATTTCTTTATTTTATTTTTGTTTTTATTTTTATTTTTATATTTTGTTGATTTAATTTAATTTATTTTATTTTTGTATTATTTTTACTTGTTTTATTATACTTATTTTCTCTGTTATTTTTATTTTTTTATTATTTTTATTTATTTGATTATTTATATTTATATTTTTTTTATTATTTATATTTATATATTTTTTATTATTTATAGTTATACTTTTTTATATTTTATTGTTTTTTATTATTTCCATTATTTTTTGTTACTTTTATTGTTAGCTATTATGTATTTTATTTTTCTTGTTTTTATTTTATTTTTTAATTTTATATTTTGTCCACATATTTTTTTTTTGTTTTTTTTTTTGATTAGTCTCATTTTTTATTTTGTTTATAATAACATTATTTCTTGCTTCTATAAAAAAACACAAAATTGAAAATGTCTTTAAAAAATAGCGATTTTAACGTCATCTGCCGAATACGCCAAATAGATTAACAAACATATCAAACCCATCTACTAATAGGAAGCAGTGCAAGTTATAATTTGACTTATGTCTTTGGAATCGCCATATCGGGGGCAACCTTTAAGCTGTATGCTGTATACAGCACACTTTGCCCTATTTTTTTTTAGAATCAAGAAAAAATGTGCCATAAGTGCAAATCGAATAAAAAACCCAGAACAAATTTTTTAAATGTTTTGTAAACGTAGTGTAATGTCAAGTAAAGTTGTTTAGTAAAAATTTTAAAAGGAGTATTAAACTTTTTACTTTGTCTTTTTGTGTAATTATATAATTGTAATTCCATTACAAAATGTGGAGAACCTCGGTAGCTGAAATGGTAGAAAGGATTACAAGGGCGGGGGCCTGATAATCCACCACCAATGATTTGGTTCTGTCGATAGTGTTGTATCATGAAAAGACAAAATTATTGTAATGAATTTGATTTAAAACGGCTTCTGTAACCTAACCTACAAAATATTATCAAAATATAATTTTGTTCAATTTACGACACGGTACATTGGTGTTCAAAGCATTAAGGAGTTTCATATTAACTGGAGAGTAAAGGTCCTATTAAAGAAATCTTTTTCTTTTAACAAATTAAGCGATCAATTGGAAAATTATTTGGAGAAAATAAATACTGTTGAAGTAGATGATGTTTGGAAATTCCATTATTTAGTTCCAAAAAAAAAAAAATTATACTTAATTAAAATAGACAAAAATAGAAAATGGAATGAAGTGTGTTAAATTCTAAATTCGAAAATTCTATATTACTCATATCGCCATTATACAAACTTTTTAAACCGGTTTGAGATCAATTGCAAGGAAAAACAAATTATTTTCACAATATTTTTTTTTTTTGTTTGAACGCAGTAGTGTTTCCTTGTTAGAATCAGAAAGGATATTTGACTATAGCTCAGTGCACTTTTTTATGTTTTTTTTTATTTACAAAAAAATTAGAGCAGTATTAACTTTCTTGCTTAGCAAAAATTCAAAAGAAATATGTAAATCTTAAACAGTAAACAAATCGAAATGGAAAATAATTAAATTTTTATCTCTTTCTTTTCTTTCGTCTTTTTTTCAACTTTGCGTCTTACAAAATGTGAAATTCTTAATAATGCGAATTCCGTGGGCAAAATCAACCTAAACCTAATCAAACATTTATGCTCATTATAAAAAAGGCTGCTGTAAAAGCAGCACAAGCTGCTCAAGCCCAAGTGCAGGTTCAAGCAGCCCAACAAGCTCAGGTGCAGGCCCAAGCCCAGGTTCAAGCTCAACAAGCTGCTCAGGTTCAAGCCGCACAACAAGCTGCCGCCCATCAAGCAGCTCAGGTTCAGGCCCATGTTCAAGCTGCTCAGGCTGCCCAGGCGGCTCAGGTTGCACATGTTCAAGCTGTAGCAGCTGCTCAGCACCAGCAAAAACAACTTGAAGATCTCAATCGTGCCGTTATGATTCAGCGAATACAACAGGCTCAAGCTGCTGCGGCGGCGGCAGCAGCGTCAGTTGTTCGTCCCGGCGGTCCTCCCTCTACGGCAGTTGGCATGGTAAGTTCGGTTTTTTGCATATAAACCACTTTGATATATTTTGCCCCCTCTTCTTTTATTGTGTCGAAGGATACATACAATGGCTCAAAAAAGTTTTGGTATGTGCACTTAATTCCATGTAGCTAGCAAATACTTATATGAGGAATTCTTGTGATATTACGATTTATAATCGTAAGCAACACAATATATGCTGGAAAAATTCTCATGCAAGCAACTCAGAAAAAGTGGGACATTTGTAAACATACTAAATTGTTTAGTAGATAATTAATGTATAGGCCGTTCGGTATAATATGGGAGTCGAATGGAAGTTATTTGGTATTAGAGTACGTATTTAAGGTTATTATTAGAAGGGCTGCTATAGATATTTCTGGCCTTATAATGAAAATGCAAATGGTTTTCAAATGTTTTTGGCATAACCAATTGTCGACTATCCCATGTCAGCCGCTTGTACGTACCGGATTGTCCGATGAATTCCTTCATCAGCAAGGGCTGCCACCTCAGTGTACTACACACTGCTACAACAACAACCAATTGTCGAAGCACTTTTTCACTACCATTGAGACCCCAAACATGGTTATTGAACGCTTAAACAGCGTTTTCTGACGACCAAAACCATTGACCACGCATTTTTATCTTAATATGCGGGAATAAAAAGATGTCAACAGTAGCCAATTGACCACTTGACTAGGAACAGACTACCTTTTCCTTCAAAGGGCTTTTTTCACGAAAAAACTTCGTTGGATTTGGCTCGACTTCGAGGACCCACACGGTGGATTGCTGTTTTGTTTCGGGTTCATACGCATAAATCCACGATTCGACGGTCTTCTTAACGTATATACCCTCCACCATAGGATGGTGGTATACTAATTTCGTCATTCTGTTTGTAACTCCTCGAAATATTCGTCTAAGACCCCACAAAGTATATATATATATTCTTGATCGTCATGACATTTTAGGTCGATCTAGCCATGTTAGTCCGTTCGTCTGTCTGTCGAAAGCACGTTAACTTTTGAACAAGTATAGCTAGCCGCTTGAAATTTTACAAAAATACTTTTTATTAGTGTAGGTCGGTTGGGATTGTAAATGGTCCATGTTTTGATATAGCCGCCATATAAACCGATCTTGGATCTTGACTTCTTGAGCCACTAGAGGGCGCAATTCTTATCCGATTTGGCTGAAATTTTGCACGAATTGTTTCGCTATGACTTCTAATAACTGTGCCAAGTATGGTTCGGCCCATAACCTCATATAGCTGTCATATAAACCGATCTGTTATCTTGACTTCTTGAGCCTCTAGAAGGCGCAATTATTATCCGATTTGGCCGATTCATTAGAATTGGCTGAAATTTTTCACAATGACTTCTACGATGGCCTCCAACATTCGCCTCAATTATAATTTGAATCCGACCATAACTTGATATCTTCGATAGCATAGCAATTCTTTTTTTTTTTTATCCTTTGTTTGCCTAAAAAGAGATATCGGGAAAAGAACTCGACAAATGCTTTCATGGTGGAGGGTATAAAGGATTCGGCCCGGCCGAACTTATCACGCTTTTACTTGTTTCAATATTTCTTCGCAATTATCTACACAAGCCCGTTGTTGAGTGATTGCGGAGTTTGTGCGGCATCCAACGACAAAGAATCTTTTTGAGACAAGGTGTTCATGCAATATCGAATGTATGCTGGTGAAAAAATGCCCAAGGATATCAATCTCACGGTATGACACATGACAATCTTGCATTATAAGTTAAGGCACGGCATCAATGTTCATTGGTACAACGGCCGTTTTTGGACGAGCTTCACGGATTTCGGCTTTGAGCGAGCGTCGGCTACGATCAGTTTTTCACAATGCTATAGGATGGTTCTCCATCTCCATACCAAGATTTAAGTTCATCAATGCACTCTTGTGATAATCCACGCCGAAAGTTGTAAAAAATGGTCGCACGAAAATAGTCACGAGTTAATTCCATTTTTGTCAAATTAATTTTTTTAAGTCACTGTAAACAACAGAAATGGACCAAGTAACAGTGTGGCCGTCCCACCTCCAAACAAAAACCCCTAAGAGGGGGTTGTTACACTGCTACAGTAACAACCCGGCACGGGATAACTATGAGCATCACACGGGCTGGAACTTTGAGCTCCTATCTGTGTGGTGTTACTCGTTATCATGAGAAGCTTAGTGGAATGCTCCATACGTAGTAGCTGCAACTGCAGTCACGGACAATCAGCGGTATCGAATGGAGAGTCTCAGTGAGAGGCCGGGTGGCACCTGCTCTTGCTTAAATATTGAGTGCATATGATGCGCGATACGACAAGGCGAGATATTGGCACCTTTAAATAGGCAATGTTCCCGCGGCGATCGATCGTATAGACCAGAACGAGCTTGCTCGTACATAAGAGCTTGACGAGGATCGCCACTTCCACATGAAAATGTGGCTACAACAACAACAACAAACACGTTACCGGGCGCTCAGGTCATAGCCAATAAATTAAACTTTTTCTACATGTGTCCTATCTTAACTGTGCATGTTCGCAATGAGAATTTCTATATTTTAATTAGCGCTGTATTAAATTTGATGTGCCAAAACGTTTTTGAGTCACGGTATAAATGAGGAAAAATGTAACTTACTTTAATCGGGAGGGTTGTCTTGTTTTACAAATCTCTTTCTCTCTCTCTAGCTCGCTCCACAATATAAGTTTATAAGTATCGTTACCTATCACATAGCTAAAGCTTAGGGAACAAAGAAAATTCTAGGAAATTGGTTAGTCTCATTTTAGGAACCATAAAGCATAGTGTAGTTTTTGTTTTTAAGTTAAAATTTATAGAGAGGAGTTTATATTTCGTAGACGATGCTTTAGACCAGCGATGCTCAAAATGAAAATGTGACTGTATGTGTGAAATACTCTCTTCAAGTATTTTTTATTCTCTCAATATGTAAGCAATCAGTTTTTGGACTGAATGATTGGTGTTTTGCAAAAATAAGATAACTGAAATATTTGTTTATACCATCCTAGCGTTTAATCAATAAAAAACATTGTTTTTAAAATATAAACAGAAAAACGATGCGTAGACCCCTGCTCATGTTTCTTCCTTTCGTTGCTGTCTCAACAACGACTGAAGCAAAGAGCATAAGAAAATGTGTGACTTGCCATCAACGCTACCGTAAAGGGGCTGGGCATCGCTGCTTTAGACAGAAGCTCGCAACTCATGGTAATGAATGAGGGTGCAGATATTAATCCGCCCCATGCCACCAATGACATACACCTAAGCCAGTAATCGGCTTGTTGTACGCTCTAAAAACTATAAAGTAACCTCTAAAGTTAGGAATTCCTTGCTACTTACAAAATCCTTAATTGTTTTCGATACCACTCCCCTAAGTTGGTTCATGTCTGGTATTGTGTTTACACCTAAGTGCCGGTATCTGTTGGACGCGAAAGCCGAGCAATGACAAAGGAAATGCTCCAACGTCTCATCATCTTCCCCGCATGCCCTACACATGCTATCACTTGCCGCACCGATTTAACATAAGTAAGCTCGTAGTCCTATGTGCCCCGTTATGATATCAATAGCTATACTGACCTCCTTCTTACTTCCTTTTAGTAATAGCCTCGTCTTCTCACGATCTGGATTCCCCTATAGGATTATCGCCGTCCTACCGACCGTTTCGCTGTTCCACAATGTTGCATGCGCATTCGTCACGAACTCCCTTAACTCGGACAGCGTCAAACCGAAAACCAAGTTTATTGACGGCGGTTCTCTGGCCGTCACCGCCAAATCGTCTGCCCTTTCATTTCCCCTTACTCCGTTATGGCCCGGCACCCAAACGATGCGGATTTTGGCATCCTCAGAGAAGGCTTTAATCTCCTTCTTACACTGCAAGACTGTTATTGCCCTTATGGCAATTTTACTGTCGGTAAAGATGTTGACACTCGACGTCCTCGCGTATGCACCACACCACATCACGCATTCCGTGATCGCGACAAACGGCTTTCCCTTTTCACTATTACTTCAGGATGCCCAATTAATTGACGGTTAAACAATCTGGAATTATTCACGGCTACGTTCACAGTTGTTATGGTAAAGGTTTTTAAGAACTATAAGAAAGTTTTTCAAAAAAAAATCTCATAAAATTCAGAAAAGTCCATGAAATCTTTATTTGGATCGAGAGTACGGTCCATGTAATTTAATGTTTAAGCATTGTTTAATGTATATGTTGACCGTGATTGCGCCTCAAATGGTCCATCCGCTTAGTACAATTTTGGCATACGCTTTCCAACATTTCGGCCGGTATCTCACGAATAAATGCTTAAATATTGTCTTCTAATGCGTCAATTGAAGCGGATTTGTCTGTATAGACATGAGCTTTAACATAGCCGTACAAAAAATAGTCTAGACGCGTTAAATCGCACGATCTAGGCAGCCAATTGACTGGTCCCGAACATGAAATAAAATGTTCACCGAACTCGCCTCTCACTAAGCCCATTGTTACGCGTGCTGTGTGGCATATGACATATTGTTGCAAGTCAAGCTCCTGTATTTTGGGCAAAAAAAGTTGGATTATCACGGTAGCGCTCACCATTCACAGTTACGTTACGATTCGCATCATCCTTGAAGAAGTACGGTCCAATGATGCCACCAGCCCATAAACCGCACCAAACTGTGACTTTTGATTCGCATCACCTTTGAAGAAGTACGGTCCAATGAAGCCACCAGCCCATAAAGTGCACCAAACTGTGACTTTTCTGGATACATTGGTAGCTCTTGCAATGTTTCTTGCTGATCTTCACTTCAAAATCAACAATTCTGCTTATTTACGTACCCACTGAGCCAAAAATGAGCTTCGTCGCTGAAGAAGAAGAAGCGCGCTATGAATTTTCTTAACAGAGCACACATTTTGATAATAAGGTTCAATAATTTGCAAGCGTTGTTCGTTTGTAAGACGATTCATGGTTAAATTATAGACCACACTGAAGATGCGTGAGCTGTTTCAACAAGGTTGCGAAAAAGATAATAGCTAAAAAATCACCCTTTAAATACAATGAATGAATCCAGTCAGCAATATATTTTTAATTTTCCTCATCATTGCACTCATTAGTTAGGTAGAGTAAAAAATATTGTTCGTAGAGTAGACAAATTGTATTGCAGCCTTACAATAAAATGTTATTTTGCACTTTGGTTTAGGTGAATCAAGAGGTTTTTAGATTATCTTCTATGTTGCCAACAGTCTAGTTTTCAATGTTAAAAACTTCTAATTTTCATAATTTGTTATTTTTGTTTGGTAAGAAATGCAGAATTGGGGAGAGGTTTAAAGAGAGACAAAGACAAAGAGAGAAAGAGAATTGTGTGTATGCTTGCTAAGATATTGTCAACAACATTTAAGACCACAATGATTGCAGGGTTCATCTCAAATCTCAATATATAAGAATATATATTGACTCCCTTCTACATTTGTACTAAGTTTCGAACATATTCCAATCCAATAAAACAGTAAGTCCAATTAAAACCATTACCATTAGTAGTGAACAATTATTATGGTTATTATCAATTATAATAAGAAATTAACAAAATCAAAAAAAAAAAACTAAAAACAATGAGAGAGAGAAATAATAAAAAAAAACAATGTATATTTGCTTGTTGTTGTTAGCCCAAAGTAAGTACAATTCTACAAATTTATCAATTTATTCTTAATATTGAATTGTCGTAATGGTTGCTGAGTTGGTTGATGATTGATTTGATTGATGGATTGAAATGTCTTATGAACTATCTAAATGTTTTTGTAAATTGTAAATTTAAGAAAATTAAAAAAAAAGAAACGTATTACATACATACTGCATACAATAATGTACTACTACTATTACTACAACTTCTACTTTACTACTACTAGAACCTACTACACTACTACTATTACTTAACGTTTTTTTGTATATGGGGACAGTTTTAGTGTAATATCCAAATGCATTTCTCTTTCACAAATTTTTTATTGAATTACCTACCTACCCATTGTAATCATTAATTAGAATGAAAGGTACTTGTATTTGCAAATGCTTAAAAGAAAAAAGGCAGCTCTATTTTTTATAATGAAAAGAAAAATGAATAATGAAAGTCCAGCAAAATGCTGTTCACATGCAGGTTAAGAAATAAAGCTTTAGCTATCCACTGTTCACTTCTTTACATTTTACTACATTTCAAAATGTGCCACATTGTTAATCATTTTGTTTGCAGATATGGATAATATGTAATTTAAGCTTATTTTAATACGTAATTATTGAATTTTAAGTTGAAGAACAATTCTAACTTCGGTTGAAGAACAATTCTAACTTCAGTTGAAGAACAATTCTAACTTCAGTTGAAAAAAAATTCTAACTTCAGTTGAAGAACAATTCTAACTTTAGTTGGAGAACAATTCTAACTTTAGTTGAAGAACAATTCTAACTTCAGTTGAAGAACAATTCTAACTTTAGTTGAAGAACAATTCTAACTTCAGTTGAAGAACAATTCTAACTTTAGTTGAAGAACAATTCTATTTAACTTCAGTTGAAGAACATTTCTAACTTCAGTTGAAGAACAATTCTTACTTCAGGTGAAGAACAATTCTAACTTCAGTTGGAGCACAATTCTAACTTCAGTTGAAGAACAATTCTAACTTCAGTTGAAGAACAATTCTAACTTCAGTTGAAGAACAATTCTAACTTCAGTTGAAGAACAATTCTAACTTCAGTTGAAGAACAATTCTAACTTCAATTGAAGAACAATTCTAACTTCAATTGAAGAACAATTCTAACTTCAGTTGAAGAACAATTCCTACTTCTCTTCCGTGTTTGTTTGTCAGACATCATGAGTATGTCATATGACACCATAAGTATATTATATAACATCTTGAGCATCTCAAATGAAATGATGTATACCGTCGAAAAGGTATAACTCGTATTACAGAGATATTCACGCATAAGTGAAAAATCTCGCTTAATTGAAACTTAATGGAAAGAACTATCGATTTTTGGTATTATTAAATGCAATTGAATTCGCTTAGGTGAAAATCGCTTAAGTGAAAATCGCTTAAGTGAAAATCGCTTAAGTGAAAATCGCTTCAGTAAAAATCGCTTAAGTGGAAATCGCTTATGTGAAAATCGCTTAAGTGAAAATAACTTAAAAGAAATACCGCTAAACTGAAAAATTTCTTACACCCCAAATTCCGTTTTTTTATATGAAACTGAAATCGCATAAGTGAAAAAGTTATTTTTATGGGAAACTATCTGCTATTTTAAAGATTCGCGTCATCAATGAAATTCGCAAAAATCTATTTGGATATATGGCTTATGAATGTCTCTGTATTTAAAACAGTTCCTCTGAGAAAAGCTCTTTTCAACTCAAGTTATTCCATACATAATCAGTACGTGGACGTGAAAATTCGCTTGTACTTATGCTTATAACGTTAACTGTAAATTAATGTCACTTATCCGATCTACGCTAAACAAAAATTACAGATAATTGAAACCAATTAGATGTGTTTTTAGCGCCACTTATCCGGTTTCGACTGTATATAACACCATGGGTATGTCGTAGGACATCATGAGTATGGCATTTCAATCAAAACAAACTACAGGCTGAATCTTATTGCACTGATCTGTGTGGTGTTCATCGCCATGAGAAGCTCAGCTGAAATTTACCGGGCTCGTGCACATGTTGCGGAAAGTGTAATGCTTCATAAGGAGTAGCTGCAAATGCAGTCGCGATTAATAAGCGGTATCAAGTGAAGAGGGCGGGTTGTTGCTTTAATACGGAGTGTCTATGATGCTCGATATGACAAAGCGAGTTACTGACATATTTAAATAACCAATAGACATCCCGATTGCAGAAGATCGAGGCGCTTCTGTCTTCGCCCTTTAAAGTAAGTTAGTAAAGTCTCTGAATATATAGTGTAATCGAATATAACTGGGAGGGGGTTGCCTATTCCACGCTAAACGCCTGGGAAAGAAAAAAATTTCTTAGAGAAAAAAAAATTTCAGTTTTGTTCACACAGATCTTCTCAGTGAGAAGTCGGGCGGCACCGGCTCTTGCACAAATACTGAATGCCTATGATGCTCGATATGACAAGGCGACTTAATGGCGCCCTTTAATAACCAATGTCAACCCTGTCCCCGCGGCGATCGGCCCACCTCCACATGAAAATGGGGATACAACAACTACAACCCAAATCAAACCCCAACCGTGCCATTCTCAGAGAAGGCTTTAATCTCCACAGGTTAAGAAACGAAAAAGATCATGTAACACAGTGGCATCAACAGCTGGCCGATTAAGCAATCCATTAGGCGAATCGGATGCATAGCAGCGACTGCCATCGGATGTTTTTTAAAACAATGGCCAAATTTTATGTCAGTTTTTCAGTGTTTGTTTTTATCCAGTAAACAGCGCAAATGGGAAAATTTGGCTGGAACATTGAGGTCTGATCGGTGTGGTGTTCATTACTGTCTCGAGAGGCTTAGCTGCGAGCTACCGGGCGCGTCCACAAGTTGCAGATAGTGGAATGCTCCATACGGAGTAGCTGCAACGGCAGTCACGGAAAATCGGTGGTATCGAGCGGAGAGTTTCACTGAGAGGTCGGACGGTACCGGCTCTTGCACAAATACTGAGTGCCTATGATGCTCGATATGACAGCAACTTAATGGCGCCATTAAATATCCAATGGCCACCCTGTTCCCGCGGCGATCGGTCCTTGCTCATCTACATGAAAATGTGGCTACAACAACAACGTAGGGGCTAGATTAAATCAAACGATCGTCACAACTATCATGTATACATACGTAAATACGTATGTACTTTAAGTGAGTAGTTAATTAAAAGCTGCAACTAAATATCGCTTAAAAATATTGCATAGCTTTTTTATATACTATCCATATCTGTTTACGAAACAAAAACATTTTAACAACACCAGGTTCTGGTTTGTACGCATTTATAACAACAACCCACGTCATATCAAAGCAAATAAACAATCACTAAGTCTATCGCAATTGCATTTATCACTACATCTCAAAAAATTCAAGAAAGCAAAAAGGTAAAATCTCTGGCTTTTGGGTGTGTTTTTGTTACAAGAAAGAAAATTCTTAATCTAGCTACAAAAATACTTCTGCATACTTTAAGAATCTAAAATATTATGTCTGCTATACTCTGTGGCTGGGACATAAAGCCCGTTCCTCACCTTCTTAAAAATCAAATATTTATAAAAATTGTTTATAAAAGTATTGAAATTTGTGCGCCTTCATGTGGGCATCAAAATATGTACATAATGGTAGGTAATAGGGATCCCAAGTTGGGACGAAAAATCGACTTTTAGACTTTTCAATGATATGAGAGAAGTCCCCCCTGTTCCTAAATGGAATGTTAATGGGTAATTTAGTTTCCTTATATAAGAGCTACTATAAAATATTGGTCGATTAGTCCATGAATTGGAATATATTTTCGCCAGGCGAAGAAAAAGTCGCTGGTCAAACCTACAAACCTTGTAACCTACACCCAAAGTCGGATCGATATGGACCATATTCGATATATTCACATTTTGTAGGCTTAACATGTTTAATCTGCTAATCCATCTATATGGAAACAATTCTTTTTAATGAACTCGATTTTTTGCAACGCATCACTAAAGGCTTTATTACACGTCATGTAGTTGTCTTATGGCATGTCAAATTTAGCACATGTTGAGTTGTACATGTGATACGTGTGATACAAACGAAACTAACATATGAAAATCACTTTTCAAAATAGCACATGTAATTTTTTTTCGATTAGAGCGTGCTCTCTTCCTTCTGACAAAAACATAAAGAAATCAGTTGTTTTTGTTGTCAGTCGAATGACAGCAACCCCAAATAATATTGTTTCCACAAATTTATGATTTAACCGGCTTTATCACAACTTTAACATAATAACAGATAAAAAAAAACAGATTTTGTTAAAATTTTTAGGTTATGTCATACGAAAATAACATACGAGTGTAATAGCAAAAATCATGAATCGTGTGTAAATTGACAATTTTGACAAACATTTTCAATTACAAGTGAATACAAAAATTACATGTGAATACATAAGCGAAACCAAACTTGTGCAAATCTGTGCAGCTTTCTTTTCGACTATTCGACTTCAAAATCGATTATTCCATTTTTTAATCATTGAAAGCCGACTTCGACATTTCGACTTTGTTACACAAAGAGTCGTTTAATCAATTAGTCCAAAGTCGACTTTGGAATCCCTAGTAGGTAATTTTTTGGCGGTTGTCAACAAAGTAATCTCAGACATATTCCAAGAAGTTTTGCCTAAGTAACCATGAGCATAAAATCAAAATCGAGCTTCCGGTTTTTAACGACAAAATCGGAACTATTTTTTTAAAAGGAACCAAATACCGAATTTCGTTATTAAACTTTTTATGTTATACCCATAGTATCATGGGCAAAAGTTCATATAGTTGTAGATTACGATTATGAAAAACGCAGGGTGTATTTTTTTGGCCGCTACCCACCCTAATGTACATGTTTTACCTTAAAATCATAAACTGGGGCATAGTTACAAAATTAATAAGAATACAATGACATTGTACTTCCTTCGCTGTATTCATTTGTTGAGATTTTTCTTTAGCTTGATTAACTGAATTTTCTAGCTTGAAGCAAAAAACACACCTATTGTCTCGAATTAACATCTAAGTTAACAGTGAGTACAATATTTATTTTGTTCACACAGAACCTCCTATACGTACCTTAACCCTCCGCCACCCCACTCTATATACCCCAACTCCCTCACACACATACATACACACACACTATGTGTCGCTTTCACTGCTAAAGTAAAACGACGAATAGTAAGTACTACGTTTCAAATATACTATTTGTTTTTATTTAATTTATAAAAAAAAACATTTTAAATATACTTCTGCTACTACTACTACTACAACTACTATCCTATTAAATGTATGTACAAACAAAGAAATCATAATTATTTAAACAAAACATGTTGAGAACAAATGAAGCAACTGCCTTTTTTACCAAATCCAATTTGTTGCAATGCAATGCGTTTTTTCAATTAGAACAAACAAAAAATCAAAACACTTTTCAACACAAGTATCGCAGACACTAAGTCAAGAGAAGAAAACCCACTTAAACTTAAAAAAAAAATCATATTGAAATTTGTTTTCCTTCTTTTTAGGATAATGTTTTTTCTTCTTTTGCAAATAATTTCCAAACAAAAATTCCAAGTACCGTTCAGAATAACTATTAACAATTAGTATTTATTTCATATATCTTTTTGCAGTACATTATTTATTATAATTTATTTTTCTTTTAATTTGATACATTACTTTTGTGTACAACTTATACTACGAAACCATTATTGATGAACCTCCACCAATTATGTGTGGATTCATCGCCTTCACAATTGCATACAATATTGTTAAACCGCATTGTGATGTTGCATTACTTATTTGAATCATTTTTTGTATTTTCTTTATTTCCCCGCTTTACTTCTTCTCTCTCTCCACGCATCTATCAACAAAAATAAAAATCAGTTGCCACTTCCGGGACAAATGCAGTTGGTTCAACCTATGCTAAGACATCCTTCGATGGCTATTGCAGCTGGACATCATGCTGCTTTAATAGGCGGCAATTTATTGCGTGGGCACAGTGGTATACCAGGAATGCCAACAGGTAAGTGAAATAAGTCTATGCAGGACTGAACATTTTCATTGATTTTTATTTTTCCGTTTGTAACTCCTCGAAATATTTGTCTAAGACCCCATAAAGTATAAGTGTTCTTGATCGTCTTGACATTTTAACTTGATCTAGTCATGTCCGTCCGTCTGTCCGTTTATCGAAAGCACGCTAAATTTCAAAGGAGTAAAGCTAGCCGCTTGAAATTTTGCACAAACACTTTTTATTGTTGTTGAAATTGCAAATGGGCAATATTGGTCCATGTTTTGATATAGCTACCATATAAAGCGATCTTAGGTCCTGACTTCTTGAGCTTCTAGAGGACGCAATTTTTATCCGATTTGGCTGAAATTATGCACGAGGTGTTTTGTTATGATTTCCAACATTTGTGCTTAGTATAGTGGTAAATCGGTCTATAAAGTGATATATCTGTGATATCAACCGATCTGGGGTCTTGAATTCTTGAGCCTCTAGAGGGCACAATGCTTATCCGATTTGGCTAGCCGCTTGAAATTTTGAACAGATACTTAATAGCGATGCAGATCGTTGGAGACTGCAAATGGGCTGTATCAGTTCAGATTTAGATATAGCTCCCATATAAACCGATCTCCAGATTTGACTTCTTGAGTCCCTGGGAGCCGCAATTTTCATCCAAATTGGCTGAAATTTTGCATGTAGTGTTCGGTTATGACTTCCAACAACTGTGTCAACTATGCTCTTAATCGGTCTATAACCTTATATAGCTCCCATATAAACCGATCTCACGATTTGACTTCTTGAGCCCTTGGAAGCCGCAATTTTGGCCCGATTTGGCTGAAATTTTGCATGTAGTCTTTTGTCAAGTACGGCCAAAATCAGTCAATAACTTGATATAGTTCCCATGTGAACCGGTCTCTCGATCATCCTTGTTCGGATTCTAGAAGCTTTAGTTTTTGCTGGTTTGACAGAAGTTTGGTATGTGGAATAAAATTATGCCCTAAAACCTAATTTATTTTGTATAAATTTTTAGCTGAATCCATGGTGGTGGGTTCCCAAGATTCGGCCCGGGCGAACTTAGCACTTTTTTTACATTTTTTATTCTTTGTTTGCCTAAAAAGAGATAACGGGAAAATAACTCGACAAATGCGATCCATGGTGGAGGGTATATAGGATTCGGTCCGGTCGAACTTGGCACGCTTTTACTTGTTTTCTAAAAATTTAAATTCAACAATTTTTTTTTTTTATCAATTTAACAAATTTGTTTTAAGAAAAAAAAAAAGGAAAAATCCAACACTTTACGACCCTTATACTTTCGTAATCTTCTAAACATTTGGTCCACATTATTAATCTTATTCGCTGTACTGCTTTTTTCGTTTTCGTTTTTTTTAGGACTAATACAAGCTATACCAGTACAAGGCATGCCGGGAGCTGTACCGGGCATGGGTGTTCCCGGAATGGGTGTTATGCTGCCCTCTGGAAATCCAATGCTACAAATGTTGCCACGTTTCAGGTGATCAGCTCCTACACAGGGTCAGCTCTGTATAGGGCCGGTTGTTAATGTGCCTATGTCCATCCTATATCCCGAGTAAAACAATTGTTCCCACTGTGTGCTGACACATTGGTAAATTCCGACTGCACTTAACAATGAACAGTAACAACACATCAAGAACTCTTACAAAAAATTAAAACACCATCAGCACTGTCGCCAACATTTAACAAAAGAAAAAGAAAAGCATAATAGCAGCAATTATGTTAATTGTATTTCAGAATGAAATAACAAATGCCGCATGAATTGTCCTGGAGGGGACACAGATACTCTTACAGCCATGTAGATTCCTAATTCCTTACCCCTTATGGCGTAAAGCCTTTAACATGTACACATACGTATGTACGTATGCAGGAGACACAAGCGACTAGATAAGAAGCGAAATCGTTGAATGAACTACTTACCAAACACCGCAGTAACTCTGTGCGATGTCCACGCAATGTAACAACAAGCAAGTTATTACAAACAAAAATATTAAGAAGTAAAAAAAAAAACAAATCTTCAATATCTAACTTTCTTATGCAATCTTTTATACATATACAAATTATATATTTATTTTTTGTTGTTTTTCATTTTAATATTAATGTTGATTATCCATTTCTTAATTTTTTTTTCAAACGTTGATGATGGTGATTTTTTTTCCTCTCTCTTTGTTTGGCCACACACATACAAACTCAAAAGAAGGACCAAAAGAGCCTACTGGTAAAGGCTGATTTGGTTTTGATTCCTTGATTTAGTCGTTGGTTATTTCCCAATCGTTATTCCCTCTACAAGAGAAAAAAAGCAAACTACCTTAATATTTTTGTACCAAAAAAAAACACAATAGGAAAACTGTTAGTGTAAAAAGAAATCCATAGCGAAATGGTAAATATTTCAAAAATATTTTTAAAATAGTTTCACAAACATTACCATACACATATGCAATATTTCATATACTACTTCTACTACTACTACTTACTCCAAAAAATACTTATATGTATATGCATTGTTAGGGTTCATGGTGTGATTTAGTGGAGGTATATGCCAAATCTTATTTTGCATCTTCATTTTAGGTCATCGTTTTAACTGCATAATTCATTCATATCATTTCTTACATTCTTTCCAATTCAATAGGAAATTCCCTGTAAATTTCGCAGAAAAGGATGGCATTTTGTTTTCGAAACTTAAACTAAAAGTAAATCCTAATTACTTAACTAAAATGTTTCTGAACTAAAAACTAATTAAAATTTTCATCATTCTAAAAAACTTGTTTAATTTTAATAACTACTTCTTACTTTCATGACCAAAGACCAAATCTATGATAGCAAGGCCAAGCAGAGTAAATTTCTACAAAAGCTTTGGTCCTGTGTGTTTATACTCCCATTTCTTACATCATGTTTCAAGAGGTCTTCCCTGCTAGCGAAAACCTTCAGTTGCTTATATCTTTCCCCTAATCTCACTAAATGACCTAGCCAATGTAGACATTGTCGTTTAATATGCTTAATATGTCAATGTTGATCTAAACTTCGTACAGCTTGTGTTTCATATGAGCCCAATTTCCTCCTTTAACGAAAATTAATTGGTCCAGATAATGAAATACACCTAATGGAAGAAAAACAAAAGTTATGAACGAAATAATGATCTTACCTTTTATTTAATTTTTTTTCGGAAATTTTGGACAATGAAACGGATAACTTTTAGTAGAGAAGGACAATCTGTAACATTATTTTTATACCAACCACCATAGGATAGGCGGTTTATTCATTTAGTCATTCCGTTTGCGACACATCAAAATTTCCATTTCCGACCCTACAAAATGTATATATTTCTGATTGTCGTAAAAATTCTGAGGCGATTTAACGATGTCCATGTGTCTGTCTGTCCGTCTGTTGTAATCACTCTACAGCCTTAAAAAATTGAGATATTGAGCTGAATTTTGGTACAGATGCGTCTTTTTGCTGCATGCAGGTTAAGTTCTTGAACAGGCCAAATCCGACTATGTTTGGATATAGCTACCATTTAGATCGATCTGCCGATAAAGGGTCTAAAGCCCATAAAAGCTTTGTTTATTACCCGATTGAGCTGAAATTTGAAACTGAGTTATTTAAAGCATCCCGACATTCAAATCAAATATGGTTTAGATCGGACTATATTTAGATATAGCTGGCTATATACCGATCTGCCGGTTAAGGGTCTGAAGCCCATAAAAGCTTTATTTACTACCCGATTCCGCTGAAATTTGAAACAGTGAATTGTTTTAAGCCTCCCGCACTCTGGGCCAAATATGGTTCAGATCGGTCTTTATTCAGATATAGCTGCGATATAGACCGATCTGCCGGTTAAGGGTCTGAAGTCCACAAAAGCTTTATTAACAACCCGATTTGGCTGAAATTTTAAACAGAGTTGTTTGAAGCCTCCCAACATTCGACTCAAATATGGTAAAGATTGGATTATATTTGGATATAGCTTCCATATATACCGATCTGCCCATAAAAGCTTTGTTTAAAACAGTGAGTTATTTTAAACAAAGCTTTTATGGGCAGATCGGTATATATGGAAGCTATATCCAAATATAATCCAATCTTTACCATATTTGAGTCGAAGAGGATTGCGCTGAAATTTAAAACAGTGAGTTATTTTAAGCCTCCCGACATTCAATCCAAATATGGTTCAGATCATAAAAGCTTTATGTTTTACCCGATTCCACTGAAATTTGAAACAGTGAGTTGTTTTAAGCCTCCCGCACTCTGGGCCAAATATGGTTCAGATCGGTCTTTATTCATTCTGTCGATTAAAAGTCCAAAAAAGCTTAGTTTATTACCCGATTTCATTGAAATTTGAAATAATGAGTTGAATAAAGTCTCCCGACATCCGATCCAAATGTGATCCATAGAAGAATATATAGACCGATGTTGTAATTGGGGGGCTTGATCCCATAAAAACCTGATTTATTGCTTTATTTCGCTGACACTAATACTTTTATAGGTGTTCGCGGAACCTGAATAAAATATGATCCAGACCAGCCCCTATTTACATATAACAATGAATATGGTAGTGGAGTTATAATAAAATAGCATGATTAATATATCCATGGTGGTGGGTATCCAAAGTTCAGCACGGCCGAACTTAACACGTTTTTAAAAGTGTTTTTTTTTTTAACTCAAAGAACTATGTAACCCTTTCAATGGTGTAAATAAAATTGAAATCGATTCACAGATAAACCCCACAATTTCAAAAACCCCGATGATTGATCAAAAAATTAAAAAAAACATTGGTGTAATTCCAATATCTCAAAAATCGTTAGGGATATTCCGGACATGCATAGAGACGAGCGTCCTATAAATGCTTATTTGGCAAGCATTCCAAAATTTGGCATGCTAGAGGTGACCTATTATCAAGCTCCTGGACATATAAGTATGCCCCAAATGTTTCTTACTTATTGGAAAACACCTCAACATTGACTTTGTTACGTTTCGAGTAGATATATCCATCCGCTTAAAAGTTCTAGAATTGTTTCCAAGATTTTGCAATCTGAAAATACTGTGCGCTATTCTGTTACCTTTGCTGTAACAGTATGTTGTCTTCATCCATAATTCGTTTGCTATGATCTGTTTAAATATCCAGATCCAGGAAGTCTGCGACTAGCGTGGGGGAGCTTCTAGAGGATCTGAAAGTCAGTCGAGTAGAATTGGCTGGGTAAACATCACCATTTAATAGTTCCTTCTTTATGCCAAGGAAATCCTAAGGGAATTTTAAAATTCATTATCATTACATTACACTAACTCATACATCATTTTTTATTTGATAAAAAGCAGTTGTAAAAAGTATCATGATCATGAATATAGAAGGTGTAGAGGTTTCCATTTCCCTATCACTAGTTTGGTCCATACACTGTCCTGATCACTAGCAATTATATTTTATTATCCATAATCCATTTTACCTAATATATTGCTAAAATATTTTCTCTTTGCCATCTTTACACAAATGTAATTCCTTATGCTTCGCTAACCATGTATGTATATAGCTATAATCCTTAATGTGTTCTGTGTTAATGTTTTTTTTTGTGTATTTGATAATTTTTTCTAAAGTTTTTTTTTGAGCAACAGTGATTTTCTAATGATTTTGCTTACACCTGGAACACCGCCAAGTAATACTATATTGTGTATATTTAATATTAATTATTATAAAAACAAGAAATGTTTTGATCCTTTATTGTTTAAATATTAATTTTGAATAAACTTTCTTGTATGTGTATGAGTTGTGTTCGTTATGTTTAATGTTTTGCTTTGAGCAAATGTGCACTTGCTATAAGGCAGCAAAATATAAAATTGAATACCTTGTTGGGATTTATTTGAACTTTTTGTGACATCCAGGTCAACTTAGCATCGAATCTAATTGAGTTATGCTCTTTTCTTTACTTGCTATCATAAATTGATTTTTGAGCCTAGGTTCCAGTTAGGTCCTTTGTTAGACCCTATTGGGAAGAGGTTTAGGAGAAGGAGTTTTGGCTTCCAAGATGTAAGGGAGCATATACCTATTCGATTCTCCTTTATGTGTATTAGAGAACAGCAGCAAGCCACATTAAAAATGAGTGCATACTATAGACATGTGCGTATGACACGCTCACACCTTATACCAGCAATTGTTGTTGACGCTTACGACTCTCAAAGACTAAAAAAATAAAATGCTCCTTTAAAATCGTTGAACTATTGTGTTTTTGCGATGAACATAGAATGATTGCCAATCATATTTTGGCAATAGAATAGACACACATACATACACATTGAGCTAACTTTCAAAGTTATGAGTGCTAAAATAAATTTGCGTGCTTTTTAAAGGCTTGGTTAAAGAAAAAAAATGGAATTAAAGGCCTAAACGTTGATGAGCGTCACGTTGAAAAATGCAACTCTGCAAACAAATGGTTAAAGAGTAAATATCAAAAGTTAACCAATTTTTTATTTTTTGTGCAGAGTAACATTTTTGTGCTCATTCTGTTTTGGCCTTAAGTCTGCCACTTGAACAGACGAAGACAGGCAGCACGTACCTCACTGATAAAAGCAATTCTCATCCAAAAATTAAAAAGCAAATGCAAAAAAGCGAGTATATCTATGTCTCTCAAAAACACATGATGTCTCATTCCTCTGCTTTCTTTGGCTTTATGTGGCACTCATCAGAATGGTGTTCATTTTCAAACAGCACATGATGTCCGTCGATCAAATTGAAAATCCCATGAACGATTACTAAAACGTTCGAGCATCTCTCACTCTATGGTATATGTGCGTGTGTTTCTAGCCAATTTTGTTTTTATGTGGCATGCGATACAGACAATTGCTTTGGCCAAGTGCCTATTGGGTGACAAATTTTGGGTCTAATGCAGTTCTCTGATGTGTATCCCACGTTTCCGCCGAAAGAATACTGATTCACTCCCACCTAAGTGTCTTATCCGTGTGGGTGTCAACCAGTAATACTGAGTGAGCATCTTCACATGAATGTATGCATTAGAATCTTATTGTGTCCCCTGTTGGAAGCATCCCGTCTTATCGATTTATTGGAGTAGACCTTTCAGATATATGTATGTTTCCATTATTGCCTAGATCGGGCCAAAACTACCTTACTAAAGTGGAGAGACTTTGTCCCTGTAGGCCAGAACATGAAGAAAAGATGCGTCAATCTTCGAATACTCATTAAGAAAGTTCATACACTAATCATTATCTCATGCGCACTGCCATCGGGCCCATCATGCAGTGCCCGGTTATGACTCCTGTAATCTCTGCACAAGATTACTATGAGTACCACACAGGCTGCAATTTGAGCTCCGGTCTGTGTGGTGTTCATTGTTATAACGAGAAGCTTAGCCAGCGGGTTGCGTATAGTGGAATGCTATACACAGAATAGCTTCAACGTTTTTTACAAAAGAAGTTTAATTGTCGAAAATTTCGTTTATGACTTATGGATTATTTTTTGTTTGTAGTATTCAGAATGAAACTTTAGTCGTATCCCTTCTCTCAGCTTCGATGGTATAGTTCCGAATATAGACTTCATCTAGCTGCACCTTCAACTTTCTTCCCAAAAGGAGTACTCCTATCTAAAGCCTTTCATCATACCAATGTTCTATCAGCACATGTCTTAGGATGGCTGTTGATCAGTATATATTTGTCTGTTCATATCTTTCAGTTAAAAGGCGCACAAGGCTTTACAGACAATTGCAAAATGACCTCGTTCGGAGATAGTATACTAAATTGGGGTAACTTATTAATCCGTATGAAAAACATGAACTCCGCCTTTCTTGGGATCGTTCCTTGTCTGCAGCACGACATCGTCCAAATATGCAATTTACTAAACGCTCAATACTTCAAAAGGGTGGATTTTTAAAGGCCAAACTTTTCCACCTGGGTTTACAAGTTATACAGTTTATGGTTTTTTATACCCTCCACAATAGGATGGGGGTATACTAATTTCGTCATTCTGTTTGTAACACCTCGAAATATGCGTCTGAAACCCCATAAAGTATATATATTCTTGATCGTCATGTCATTTTAAGTCGATCTAGCCATGATCGTCTGTTCGTCGAAAGCACGCTAACTTTCGAAGGAGTAAAGCTAGCCGCTGGAAATTTTGCACGAATACTTTTTATTAGTGTAGGTCGGTCCATGTTTTTATATAGCAGCCATATAAACCGATCTTGGGTCTTGACTTTTTGAGCCTTTAGAGGGCGCATTTCTCGTCCGATTTGACTGAAATTTTGCACGTAGTGCTTTGGTATCACTTCAAACAACTGAGTAAGGTATGATTCAAATCGGTAAATAATCTGGAATAGCTGTCATACAAACCGATCTTGGATCTTGACTCCTTGAGCCAATAGAGCGCGCAATTCTCAGCCGATTTTGCCGAAATTTTGCAGGAGGTGTTTTGTTATGACTTCCAACAACTGTGCTAAGTATGGCGCAAATCGGTATAGCTGATGTAGCTGCCATATAAACCGGTCTGGGATCTTGACTTCTTGAGCCTCAAGGGGGCGCAATTTGAAAGAAATTTTCTACAACGGCTTCTTTCATGACCTTCAACATACATGTCTAATATGGTCTGAATCGATCCAGCTCCCATATAAACCTATCTCCCGATTTTACTTCTTGAGCTCCTACAAGACGCAATTCTTATCCGAATGAACTGAAATATTACACAATTACTTCTACAAAGTTCAGCATTCATTTATGGTCCGGATCGGACTATAACTTTTGTTTTTCTAAATCCTCCGTTTATTTTTTTTCTATTTTGCTGCCTTTTTTGCAATACCACACATTTTTAGGCTTTGTTTTCATTTTAATGTTGCCACCAACTTTTGATTTTTGTAATTTCATTTTGAACTATTGCAAGAAAATAGTAGTTCTTTTGCGAACTCCTAAAACAATGTCTGTTACTAACCAAAAAAAAAAAAAGTGCTATACCTAAACACTATAGAACTAATGTAGTAGTAATAAAAGCTAAAAATTAAAAAAAAATCAACTTAGAATATGTATAACTATACATTTTTAAATTAAATATAAGAAAATCAGCTAAAACTGCAATTGTTTATAAATAACCACAACATTTTAAATTGTTTACTTAACATTTTCTTCCATACTTTGTTTTATTTTTTTTTTCTTTTTTTCTCTCTTTCTCCAGTAAATTTTAGGCAATTTTTTTACACACACATCCGGGTTTTCGAACAATGCAAGCGAGTACAAACCAAACATTCTCCCTCTCTGTTCTAAATGATAATACATACATATGAAAAATAGTCTAAGGACATACCACCTTGCAGTATGTTTCAACAACGATATCAGGCAAATTTCAACCGATATACATACAATTCACTAGCTAAGATCACAGTGGATGAGTATACAATTATTTCTATTAAATACCCTTCACAGAATATCTTTTTCGTTGTGTCGAATGTAAAACTTTTTAAATATTCTAGCAAAACTTAAGAAAGAATACTGTTGATTGTTGATCAAAAAAAAAAAAAAAAAGACGATACATATAGTATAAAGAAAGGAAAATTAACTGATTCCTTTGTTATTTTGCCCCTCTTGAGTATGATCGTTAATTCGTACCCAAAAAGCACCCAATCCAGTCACGCCCTTTCGTTTGCTCGTTCGTTTGTTGGCTCCTCCTACTACTTTTTGTTCGTTGTGTTCGGTATGTGAAATATTTTTTACTATCTAATTAATTAGACTAATACTCATATATGTTGACCATTTGCACAATATTCAGGTTTTAACGTTAAGTTATTGTTTAAAACGTTTATGAACAGACAGTGGAAATATGTATATTTTTAAAGCAAAACGAGGTAGGTCCCAATGACATATTGCTCCGTAATTGAAAATGCTATAATAACTTAAAACTTAAGGCTATATTCAATAGTGGAATAGAAAGGAAACATTTAAGACCAAATTGGGTTTGGAGATTTTTCTTATTATCCAATTTAAGTCTTCTTTTTAATCAAATAAAGGCGTCCTGACAGTTGACAAACAAGGTTAGGTTAGATTTAAGACACAATCTGTCATCAGACTCCCTTAGACGTTTTCGTCCATTGGAACAGAAGAAGAATGAAGCCTTCTAGTTCGTACCGATGAACCATCCACATCGTTTTAAAAAGTCAAACAACTTGCAAATGTTTACATCCGCTAAATCAAACAGGTTCTTAAAGAAACTCCTTCTGATTTCTAGTTCGTTACCTGACTGCCAGTGCGGGTAACGCACAGAAGGTGTTCTATAGTCTCTTGTTCTTCGATGTCCTCACAGCTTCCGCAAAAGTCGTTACTGGCAACCTTCAGTCTGTCAGCATGTTTTCCGATTAGATTGACTGAGACGTCTGTTCTTACCAGTGACACCAAAGCAATAGACCTCTTCAAGTCTAGATCAGGCCACATAGTTTTGGAATTCTCACAGCCCCTCTTTGTGACCATCTATCATACGTTGCCCTTCGGGCCTGGTCCTGATAACGAAGCTTACATGCAGCTAGAGACATACCCATAGATTCCAGTTTCCCTGGAATGTGTAAGATAGTTAATAGTCTCACAAGCTCTTCCGCTTTACAATTCCCTGAACTGTTCAGCCATCTCGTTGAAAGATCTGCGACAATCGAGTGTGGTTTTGAATTCAGAAATACGTATAGACTTCTATCCGTATAGACTTCTATCCGCATGACCAAAGAGAAACCTCACTTTGCCTCACAGCAGTGGTCGCAGCAATTTGTCTAGCCACAATGTCAAGGGGCATAAGATGTAGCATTTAATTCAGTGCATCAGATGGTGTCGTCCTCAGTGCGGCTGTGATGTATAAACAGGCCATCCTGTGGATCCGGTTGAGTATTGACTTTTGAAGCGCCGTCCACCAGACTACAACACCATATAGCATTATAGGTCTGACAACTGCTGTATATATCCAATACATGACGCGCAGTCTAAGCCCCAAACTTTTATCAATGGCTCTCTTGCAGGTAAATAGGGCAAGAGTTGCCTTTGCCCTTTCCAAAATGTAGGATTTGAAGTTCAATTTCTTGTCGAGCAAAACAACCAGGTATTTTGCGCTATGTGTAAATGAAACATTCTTTTCTCCCAAGGAGACAGGTGCCACTGTAGGTAACTTATATCTCCTGCTGGAAAATAACTACTTCTGTCTTGCACGCATTTACACAAAGACCGCTGATATCGCCCAGACCTAGAAATCACTGTTGCACTTACAGCTTCCTGAAGTATATCTCTTAGAATGCTGGGATACTTTTCCTAACCGCAATTACCACGCCATCAGCATACGCGACCACTTTTACACCTTTTTCCTCCAGAGACAATAATATATTCACCCTTATTCCTATTGTCGAAGGCGAAAATCGACAGCAGTCGTAGTCGAATGGCGAATATCACATTTCGTGGTATTCTGTAACTTGTTCGCCTTCGACAGTTTCATAATAGAAAAATATTGTGGTAAATAAAAATAATAATATAAAAGTAGGTTCCATACTCTTTCAACAATAGGTGCCATGTAGTTTAGAATGCAGTTATTTTATATATCGATCGTTTTCGTCAAATTTGACAGTCGAATTCGACTTATGTGATACCAAAAATGTAAACGAATTTTCGTCTTCGACAACTATAATACCATTTTGTAAAAAGTCCGACATTCGATTACGCCATCGCCAACCGGAATAAGGAGGATTGTTAATGGCTATATTCCATTGTAGAGGAGACAGTACACCTTTATGAGGTGTTCCTCTGCTGACCCATCTTTTTAGATTCACAAATTCATCAACAAGGAACAAGAAAAAATATTCAAAATTAAAAAAAAACCCCCATATTTGGGTTATATTTATTCCAATCGCACCAATACAAGTATATTGTCAAAATAAAAGCCCATTATAACACCAAAACAACACCCTAAATGAGATAAGATTCCAAATTGGGGCCAAATAAAAATGAAGGAAACGTTAAAAACTGTGTTAAGGGATTTGACTTTTTGCAAAATTTAAGTCTACTTTCAAACTAAATTAAAACGCCTTGTCAGTGGCCCAAAAAAAATCCAAAAAATAGGCCCCAATTTAAGGGTATTTTTGTATTATTAATTCTGCATTAATGGTGTTAAATCCAAAGTGGCTAACTGTGATAAAAGTTCAAACCCTTTAATGAATCAATCAAATTTTTATGGGTCTTCGAGGGTCATATAGGCTTGTAGACAATCCCTTTGTTAAAAAAACTTGTTATTTGATTTAAATTTAAGGAATTTTCTTAATCCCAAAGTTGTTGTTAATTGCAATAACAGACTATTATAGCCCAATTTAATGCCACAGGTTAAAGTTTAACGGCATTATTCACAAAACTTAAGGTAGATTTGTAATAGGCTGATTTGAAAGATTTCCTTTATAGAACTGTCAAATAAACCTATATCAAATCTACATTAAGTTTTTGAATAAGGCTGTAAAATTATAAGATATATGTTTTTGTATTGCTATTTTTGGCAACCCCACTGTTCTTAAGATCAGCGTTTTTTATTACTTTTCTTAAAAATGGAATATTGTGCAGACGGATATTTATAAAACTTTGGTATTGTTTTTTTGTTAATTTTGTTTTCTTTGTAATTTTATTTTTGGCTTGCATTTTTTTTAATTTTTACATTTTTGTATATAATTTTTGCATTGAAGCCGCCTTTAATATCCATGATATGATTGTTAAAACACTATGGCTTATTTAAATAGATACAGTTATTTGTATTTTATTTTTTTTCCGTTGGTTTGGTGCGATATTTAGTTTTTGACCGGAAGTGCTCCATTCTGTATCGATAACAGTAAGTTATTTTTTTTTTAGTTTCCCCCTTGAAAATTTTTATTACTATTAACATTTGTATTCAAAATTATTTGGTAATAACAATTAATTAATTACTTAATTACGTTGGAGTTAATAGAACGAAGGGCTAGCCTGTTTTTCGCCCCCTCCGAATGAAAAGACCATCCTATCTCGCTGTTCCTCTTTGAAAAGGTAATATCTCAATTTCTGTTTTACTTTTTTGTTGCCTATGATCGTTTGTATTCTTTTTTTGGGTGTGTGCAACAACAACAACATTATTTTCTAATTGGTTTTGGTTTTACAAAATAGCCCGTAAATTGTGTGCCTCCACTCACTCACTCTTTTTCTCTATTATATCCCAAGTATCTCATCGTTACTGAGATGTCAATGAAACCGTACAACACAACAGTTTGTATTTTATAAATCTCCACTAATATCGACATTTTGAAGGTAATTTTTTTTTACTATAAATATGAAGTTTTTCACCATATCACCATGCTGCATAGTTTATCCAAAATATGTCTGTTTGTAAATTTAAAGATAAAAATGGTATGGCGGCGCTTAGAAGAAGAATATGTATGTATGTGTACTTGCAAGTCGTTAATCTTCAGTCTCTCTAGAAGTTTGTGTGAGAACACCACAATTTTATTAGCTAAACACTCAGAGAATACTTAGTATGAATTAATTTGAGGAAAGTATGGTTTCAACTTAAATAGAGACCAAAAGACACTAAAATAAAGTAAGATATACTTAAAGCTTTCATAGTTGGTACTTATATGAATCAAATGTTGGAATTAAATTAAGTGAAATTTCAGTACATTCTTTAAAATAAAAAGTTTTTTTTGGATAAAAACATTTGAAATAGGTTTATTAGAAAGATTTCCTTTATAGAACAGTCAGTTCAGTTTTGTGAATAAGACCGTTAGCATGGTAAAATATTGAAAAATATTCTTTTAATTTAAATTGAGAACAAAGGGTACTAAAATGAAGTAAGATAGACCTAATCCTTGTACAACTTTTTTTTTGCGATTTTAATCTTGGGATTAGCTTAGGTCAAATTCCAGAACGTTCTTAATAGGAGCATTTTTTTTTTAATAAAAACAAGTTTAAGCTCAATAAACGACTTTAAAAAGTATATTTGAAATAAAGATGCTCTCGTGAAATAATTTGTAAAAAATATTTTATACTTCTCAGAATATTTGTATACATAGTTATTCCCCTGCATCGCTTGCACTAATTGTGCTGGACAAAAGCAAACAAAACATCATTATCAATACTGGAATTTCATTGATAACTATTTTAGAGTCTTAAAAAGTATTTTTGATTCCAAAATATTGCAAAAACTCCGTGGTGGAATAATTAGCAAAATAAAAAAAATTAAAGAAAGAGGCAATTTTTAATGAAGCTTTAAAGAATTAGTAGTAAATTTTTTTAAAGATTTTTACATAAAACACATATTAATAAAATATATATCGAATTATATGTTTTCAATTTGTTTACACTGCATGCTTTCATATTAAGATTCTCTGAGTAACAGCTATTAGGTAATATTTTGAAATAATCTGATAAAATATATTTTAAAGGAGTCATCTATCATAGAGTTCGACCGTAGTGCAGACAAAGTAAATATTTGTTATATTCTTTGGTATATATAGAATAATATTTTAAATATAATATTTGTATACAAAATTTTACTATCAACATTACTTCCAAACCAAAAAATTTGTTCCTAAATATATAATAGGCCCTATTCACTAAACTTAATTAAGTCTTAAAATAGGTGTATTTGACAGTTCTATAAACGAAATCTGTTAAATACACCTATTTCAAATATACATTAAAACCCCGTTTACACTGCTCTTAAATCTCTCGTCGAGCCATTAAATCCGGGGCTTACGTTTTCTGAATACCGGTGAAAAAGTTTTATATGTATAACATAGAATGTTAAAATGTTCTCTTATAGTTTGTTCTGCATCATTGGGTAGATCGTAGTTGGAGAATTTTCTTTCTTTAACGCTAGAGCACACCTTGAGCCTAATCCAATCAAGTGACTCATTCACATATGGCTTGTCGGGTCCTGTTTTATAACTTTTCCTTCTACCTTTTGATCGTGGTATGGGGATGCCATTTTCTATCAATTCGCTAGACTACCGACATGGAGGATAGTTACTCAAAGAAGTTTTCAGCAACAAATGTCTACAACCCAACTGCTTCAATACTCCTTTAGCCTCACCTCGTTGATTTCCTACACCACAACTGCTTTAGACAACAACACCACTGCCGACAGTTTAGTGTGAATGCTGCATTCCTCCGGTTCCCATAAGCCTCACCCAATCTTAATCTTTCAGTCGGTGGTTGAAATTTTGGAATTGCAGTCCTTTATCGTATGTGGGATCTGAAGTCCTTAGTCCTCTTGGGGATGGGATGTTCAACAGGTGACTAGCTATTTTTTCTCGTTTCCATTTTAGGGAGCCTTCTCTTCTCTTTGAGTGGCTTATGATTTTTCGAAATAAGCCCTATGGCCTAGGCAAATGACAGGCATGTGAAGCCGATATTGGATCGCTCTTGATCTCAAGACCCGCACCAGGTGTATAAATCTGCAGACCAGTCGACTGTCTTTAAGTAGAGCCTATTGTAGCCATTCTACCAGTCTAGATTTCAGTAGCAGACCTCATGCTACGGCCTGATATTGATTGCACAGCTGTTCGAGTCCATTCTAAGCATACTGCCTGGCTTTAGATCTGCCGCTCCTCAGTAAACAAACGCAGATATCCAACCGCCGACAAGTAAATATTTTTGCAGCTATTCTTGGTAGCTGTAAAATTTTTGTGTCTACATATTTACAATCTATGAGAAGCCATTTGTTAAGCAAGAACTAACATTTTTTAAATGAAGTCCTGGATGTGCTAGGGACTGGGACATTGCTTCTGAATTTCATAGGGAATCCTATCGCAGGACGACAACAATTTGTAAAGAGTTTTACATGATTGGAAGACTTCACAAATGTAGTCACTATTGATGAGGGAATAACCACCGTCAGGTATTTCTCATACAACCTGTCAAATTTGATATCTCTAAAAGTTGAATTGTCTGAATCCTGGCATTCCACAGAAAATGCTAACCACTGCGCCACCATATCATTCTGCTTTCTTTCCAGAGCAGAATAATAAACCCACGTTACCGCTACTAGACTAGTGGTCATTTCCGTATTACAGCACTAAAAAAAATTCTACCGACTGGTAAATTTAAAGAGTTTTCCAATAGCATGTGTAATTTTGAATCACCCGGTATTTCGGTAGCTGTCACTTTTGAAGCTTTTATTCTTAAACATTTGACGAGCAGAAACTAAGCCATTATTAAAAATGGAACTATTGCGCTTAAACAACGCATTGAAATTATTAAAATTTCGTTACAACAATGGTGAAAACTTATTGACTGATCAAAATTGTCGCATCTTGGACTCGGGAAACCCAAGAGTTATCCCCATCTCTCCATTCTTAACTGCTTGGTGCGGTTATGGTCCGGCGTGGTCATTGGAACTTACTTTTTATTAACAGTTACTGTGAATGGATTGCGCTATCGAGAAATTATTAATGATTTTTATTGTCGGGGTTTGTAGTTATTGATATAAGAAAAGTTTACTTCAATAAGACGGCGCTACTTTCAATAAGAAGGCGCTACGTGTACAACACAAGCGCCGTGTTATCTCTGGAAGAGGTGATTACAATTAGTCACCGAGATCTTAAGATTTAACACCTTGCGACTTCTTCCTTTGGAGCCACATGAAAGATAAGGTATACGACAACAGCCCAGCGTAGATTCAAGACCTCAAAGATAGAATTCGTGAGGTTATCGAGGACTTAGGGTAGTCATTTTGCGATTTGGTTATGAAAAATTTCATGAAAGAATATGGTCCTGTAAGTGGAGTCGTGGTGGCCATTTGGCGGAAGTCCTTTTCATTATTAACGTCATACCTTACCTCTAGATCATTTTCATGCTATTATATTAGCAAAATGGTTATTTATAGAAAAATCTGCTAATGGCATTAATAAATGATATACTCCATCACTAAAATTTTTAAGGGTCGATCAAAGAGAATAGAACAAACATTAAACTGGAAATCATACAAAATGTCCCTTGCACATTCTATTGATAAGTTACTCTGTCGATTACAAAATTTTCAGTCAAAACTAACTTTTCGGTCGAGCTCTATGTCATTCGTACACTAAAACAGCAAGTAAAATAAAAGGATTTTTAGAAAATCCTTTAAAACTTTCACCCAAATCGTAAAAATAATTCTACATTGACATGTTTTGTAAGTACACTTAGATTTTTGAATTATGTTGTATTGGTTTGTAAAAAAAACACCTATTATAGTAATGCTTGAATCCTTTTTCACTTCAATTTATTCACACACATACACGAAGACCCATGATTCCTTTTACTAAGGGTTATTAACAAAGTTACAGGTTTTGGCATTAGCTACCAGCACACTGAAACATTTATAATCTCCCCAACCCCCCCCCCCCCCCCCCCATACGTTTTATGTAAACGCCTTAGCACTTATTTGGCTATTATTGTATGTTAACAATCGAATTCATTCATGTTTGGCTTTAACACGATTCCTTACATATATAACCCAGAGATAAAAAGCCAATTTGTAAAACTGCATTTGCGTGTGTTATGTGTATTGTCCTCCGTTGTGTTCCATAGACAAACTCAGAAGAAGCAAAATAAGGACTTAGAAAACTAATTAGAAAATGTTCAAACCAAAATTATTATGCGTACCTCGTTGGCAGTGTTTCTTTTGCGAAAAACCCGAAAAAGGTAACTGACACAAACACTTATTTTTATACACATGCATACTTACAATAGACGATAGAGTGTAGAAATCCTTGCCGGAGACTAACAGAACTCAAATGAAGTAACAAGCAAGTTTGTGTAATACATAGAAAGAATTTAATTAACCATAATAACAAAAAGAATTACAAGAAAAAAGTTTTAAATATTTTGTTTAATTTTTTTTTCTGAAAACTTAGCTTTGATTAATGTAAGTAGATATTTTAAAAGTTACACTGTATTTACTTTCTATCGCCAGTTTTAATCACATTAACACAATACACCGCATTCTTACTCATACACCTAGAAACATACCTACCTAATGCACTCATAATCATATAGATACATACATATGTAAATAATTGTATCATTGAATTCAATTCCTATCTTCCAGACAGTTTAGTATAGTAGCTATTGCAGCGCACAGTGGTTTGGTGAAAAAAAAAATAGATTTCTATGATTTTGTTATCTTACTCTTTTATTGATACCAAGTTGTAAAAAGTCATATCTCAACTCAGCGACACTAAACACTTAAAACTACCACCGCAAATATTCATTCTCATAAGTCTCTTTACATGCGGTGATATGATGAGTGTTAGTCAAAAACAACGCAAACATTGCGACTTTGTTTTCAACATAGTAAAGTTAAAAAAAATCCCAAAAAATATGAAAATTATTATTCAAGAACAAAATTAAATATTAGCTATATTAAAATACAATTGGGGTTTCTCATTGCTGCAAAAGCAACACCGCAATTACAATATGATTCAAATCAATGTGCAGTTGAGGCGGTGTTTGCTGTGTTTCTTTTTTTGCTTTATATTAGTTCGTAACACCGCCATTGAGACGATGTTGAAAGCGGTGGTGGTCGAAGCATGGAAAACAATTTTACCAGTATTCATAGGATCGCCACTCATATGAGTGTGTTAAGTATAACTCCGCCTCAATTGCGTTGTAGATGGATGTTACCACCGCATTTTTCTATCTTGAGTAAGTGCTCCTGTAGTACTATTTCAATCCTATTTGTCGCTGTCCAGATATCCCCCACAAGAACTATGCTGTGCTTTCAACAGCCTCTTTGTTCATTCGTGCCTAGAGCGCGTCTTTCGCCCATCTCTATAACTTAAATCACATTTCCACGACGCGATTCACTTCGTATCAGATTTTTGAAGGCAAACCTCTGAGTCTGCTGCACAGTCTGTGACTACAACCTCCTCACGGTTATCACCCGAATAGTCATTTGACAAAACGTCAACACGGGATCGCTCGAATCTCTACCTACAGAAAAGGGTGTGATGTTAAAGTTGTTTTGCACCAGGAATGGGTGAGATTGAAACTCAAAATTGAAATTAATGTATCTCAGGAAATTTTAGGCGTATTTTGGAAAGTTTGATATCCAAAGAAAGTTTAAAGAGAGAAGGAGTTTTATTTATACAGCTGTGAATTGACATAAAATATTGGCAAAAATTTGAAAGGCGTTTTTCTGGCATTTCTAGAAAAGATTAAAACAGAAATGTGGCTTTCAAAAGAAAGCCCTAGGAGGGAGCAGAATTTCTTAAAGTAAAAAAAGTCTGAAATCGTTATAGAAACCAAGCTATTTTAGATTTAAGGTTGGTCATACGAACGGCAGTTTGGAAATTTCTGGAAGGAATTTTTTCAAAATTAGATATGATAAGACAAAATTAATACATTGGCAGATTCTGCTCCCTTGGGGCTTTGATTTGAAGTCCACTTTTATATTTTAATCTCCTCCAGAAATGGCCAAAACGTGGCCCACAAAGTTTCTACATCCATCCATTTTGAAATAGCATTCACGTTGAGCTTTCTAAACATATATAATTTTTGGAAAAATTACGTTCAGAGATGTCCAAACTGAGGTTCACATGCTCATTCAAAAAATTTAAATATCTCGATTTTTATAACGAGTTCAATCAACATTAAATCATTGGCGGATTTTTCTCCCTTGGGGCTTTGATTTGAAGGCCACTTTTCTGTTGTAATCTCCTCTAGAAATGGCCGAAATATGGCCCGCAATGTTTTTACAAATGTAGGCCACCATTTAGTGGGTGTATGTTCCAGCTTCCGAAAAGTTGATAACATGGCGATATTCACCGAACTCCCCTCTCCATAAGTCCATTGTTACGTGTGCTGTGGTGTGACGTTATCACCGTCTTGTTGAAACCACATGTCATGCAAGTCAAGTTCTTGCATTTTGGACAAAAAATTGGATATCATCTCACGCTCACCATTCACAGTTACGTTACGATTAGCACAATTTTTGAGGAAGTATGGACAAATGATGTCACCAGCCCATAAACCGCACCAAACTGTGACTACTTCCGGATTCATTGGTAGCTCTTGCAATGCTTCTGGCTTATCTTCACTCCGAAATCGATAATTTTGCTAATTTACTTACCCATTGAGCCAAAAATGAGCTTCGTCGCTGAACACACAGCTCGCGATGAACTTTCTTAACAGAGCACGCACTTTGATAATAAAATTCAATAATTTGCACTTTAATACCACCCCGCCCAGCCAATAACCCTTTGGGCGGACGAATGACCCAACCTACGTAATATAAAAGGCATTGACGAGTCAAAAGTATACGCGGGAAGCACCTATGGGACTTTGAACATTTTGATAACCCTCCAAATCTAGGTAATATGGGAATTTAAATAAAGCCATTTATAAATATATGATGAATATTACAACCCTTTTTGAGTTGTAATCAAGAAATAATTACACTGTACCTCTACAAACCACTGTGAGCATGCGCGCACGCTTTCCACATTCTATAGCTAACACAAAGAATAACATACCATAACATTACATTTTAGATTGGACTACAAAGACCTACCTACTCAAGACACGACATACAAAAATTCTCCATATAGTTTTTTAAAGAATTTCGAAAAATAATTTTTACGGTTCTTGGTTAGTTTGGTTAACTGAAAATTCTTGCTGTAGTTCTTCACTTAAAATATGGCACGTACTTTATATTCATTGTCTTTGTTTCTTTTCTTGTTTTTGTTCAAAACCGAAAAAATTAAAAAAGAAAGTATTTTCAAAAATACTTTTTCTGGGATTTTTTATTAATAATTTTACTTTAAATTATGATTTAATGATAACTGCAAAAATATAATAACAAAAAAATAAGCAATATATAGTTATAGAACACTTACAAATACATTCATAGAATGACTACTACAAAAACACATACATACACACACACACCCACAAATATACTGCTTTCTTTGTATTACTATCGACTACAACTCTAATTGGGAGACGATTAAGAGTAAAATGATGTAAATGGTATTTGTTTGC
Organism: Stomoxys calcitrans; assembly: GCF_963082655.1. Classification (NCBI taxonomy): domain Eukaryota; kingdom Metazoa; phylum Arthropoda; class Insecta; order Diptera; family Muscidae; genus Stomoxys; species Stomoxys calcitrans. The sequence continues at coordinate 37,797,685 of NC_081554.1, read as the reverse complement.
ACCTCCCCTCTCTCTCTCTCTCTCCAAGCAGCAGCAACAGGACATCATTTTAAGAAAAACAAAAATAAAGAAAAAATGTGTGTGCAATAATGTACAATTTTGTAATAATTTTTTCTGTACCATGTATTTTGTAACATATTAATATACATATATATATATATATATATAATTATATATAAACATGTGACAAGTGATTGCCACAGGGTAAACCAGAAAAACAAACGAAACTATCAAATCAATGGTAGATTTTTTCAGATATTACTGGTGTTGATTTACCACAACAGCTGCCATTATTTGAAAATTTCATGACCCCTGTACCTTCTGTGGCTTTGCATAAAATTAATGTTGGACTTGAGGCAAAATATGGATTATTGTTTGTCTGGCGTTGCTGTTTGACGCATCAACGCTTAAGGTCTTACAATTGAATTCATATTTGTTTTGCTGAAAGTACCTCAGAAGTGAATTCAGACATATTTAAATTCAATGCGCCAACGCACGTGCCCCACTATCATTTACCTTACCACACATGCTAGCGTGGCAAATGCAAAATTTTACAAAAAGTAACTACATTTAGATTTTGTTTATTACAAACTTGAATTTTAATTTATTTATTAAATTTTTTAATTTCTTATATGATTTTCTTTTTAAATTGTAATTAGACCATGTTAGTGTATGAGTATAACTTATTGCCAGTGTTATTTCTTCTCTCACTCTCAATCTCTCTCTCTCTCTCTCTTATCATTAAATATTTTATTAGAGTCTTTATAATTTAAATAGAAAAATTTAATATTTTTATGGTTGAAAAAACCAAAACAGAAAAAAAATTAAATGCAATTTTTTGTAAAGGAAAATAATATGTCTTGAGAAAAAACTTAAATTTTTTTCAGAAAAAAAAAAATATATAGACTTTTTTTATTTCATGGACATTTTTCATAAAAATTTCATGAAAATTTTGTCTTTAGAGAAAATTTCATGGAAATTTTGTCTTTAGAGGAAATTTCATGGAAATTTTGTCTTTAGAGGAAATTTCATAGAAAATTTTGTCTTTAGAGGAAATTTCATGGAAATTTTGTCTTTAGAGGAAATTTCATGGAAATTTTGTCTTTAGAGGAAATTTCATGGAAATTTTGTCTTTAGAGGAAAATTCATGGAAATTATGTCTTTAGAGGAGATTTTGTCTTTGGAGAAAATTTCAGGGAAATTTTGTCTTTAGAGAAAAGTTCAGGGAAATTTTGTCTAGAGAGAATTTTGTCTTAGAGAAAACTTCAGGGAAATTTTTGTCTTCAGAGAAAATTTCGGGGAAATTTAGTCTTTAGAGAAAATGTTAGGGAAATTTTGTTTTTAGAGAAAATTTTAGAGAAATTTTGTCTTTAGAGAAAATTTTTTCTTAAAGGAAATTTCAGGGAAATTTTGTCTTAAAAGAAAATTTCAGGGAAATTTTGTCTTAAAAGAAAATTTCAGGGAAATTTTGTCCTAAAAGAAAATTTCAGGAAGATATTGTCTTTTGAGAAAATTTCAGGAAAATTTTGTCATTAGAGAATTTTTTAGGCAAATTTTGTCTTAAGGAAAATTTCGGGGAAATTTTATTTTTAGAGAAAATTTTATGGAAATTTTGTCTTTAAAGGAAATTTTATGGAAATTTTGTGTATAGAGAAAATTTCAGGGAAATTTTGTCTTAAGACAATATTTCACTGAAATTTTGTCTTTAGAGAAAATTTCAGGGAAATTTTGCCTTTAGAGAAAATTTTATGGTAATTTTGTCTTTAGAGAAAATTTCACGCAAATTTTGTCTTTAGAGAAAATTTCATGGAAATTTTGTCTTTAGAGAAAATTTCATGGAAATTTTGTGTATAGAGAAAATTTCATGGAAATTTTGTCTTTAGAGAAAATTTCATGGAAATTTTGTCTTTAGAGAAAATTTCATGGAAATTTTGTCTTTAGAGAAAATTTCATGGAAATTTTGTCTTTAGAGAAAATTTCATGGAAATTTTGTCTTTAGCGAAAATTTCATAGAAATTTGGTCTTTAGAGAAAATTTCATGGAAATTTTGTCTTTAGAGAAATTTTCATGGAAATTTTGTCTTTAGAGAAAATTTCATGGAAATTTTGTCTTTAGAGAAAATTTCATGGAAATTTTGTCTTTAGAGAAAATTTCATGGAAATTTTGTCTTTAGAGAAAATTTCATGGAAATTTTGTCTTTAGAGAAAATTTCATGGAAATTTTGTCTTTAGAGAAAATTTCATGGAAATTTTGTCTTTAGAGAAAATTTCATGGAAATTTTGTCTTTAGAGAAAATTTCATGGAAATTTTGTCTTTAGAGAAAATTTCATGAAAATTTTGTCTTTAGAGAAAATTTTATGAAAATTTTGTCTTTAGAGAAAATTTCATGGAAATTTTGTCTTCAGAGAAAATTTCATCGAAATTTTGTCTTCAGAGAAAATTTCATCGAAATTTTGTCTTTAGAGAACATTTCATGGAAATTTTGTCTTTAGAGAACATTTCATGGAAATTTTGTCTTTAGAGATTTCATGGAAATTTTGTCTTTAGAGAAAATTTCATGGAAATTTTGTCTTTAGAGAAAATTTCAGGGAAATTTTGCCTTTAGAGAAAATTTTATGGTAATTTTGTCTTTAGAGAAAATTTCACGGAAATTTTGTCTTTAGAGAAAATTTCATGGAAATTTTGTCTTTAGAGAAAATTTCATGGAAATTTTGTGTATAGAGAAAATTTCATGGAAATTTTGTCTTTAGAGAAAATTTCATGGAAATTTTGTCTTTAGAGAAAATTTCATGGAAATTTTGTCTTTAGAGAAAATTTCATGGAAATTTTGTCTTTAGAGAAAATTTCATGGAAATTTTGTCTTTAGCGAAAATTTCATAGAAATTTGGTCTTTAGAGAAAATTTCATGGAAATTTTGTCTTTAGAGAAATTTTCATGGAAATTTTGTCTTTAGAGAAAATTTCATGGAAATTTTGTCTTTAGAGAAAATTTCATGGAAATTTTGTCTTTAGAGAAAATTTCATGGAAATTTTGTCTTTAGAGAAAATTTCATGGAAATTTTGTCTTTAGAGAAAATTTCATGGAAATTTTGTCTTTAGAGAAAATTTCATGGAAATTTTGTCTTTAGAGAAAATTTCATGGAAATTTTGTCTTTAGAGAAAATTTCATGGAAATTTTGTCTTTAGAGAAAATTTCATGAAAATTTTGTCTTTAGAGAAAATTTTATGAAAATTTTGTCTTTAGAGAAAATTTCATGGAAATTTTGTCTTCAGAGAAAATTTCATCGAAATTTTGTCTTCAGAGAAAATTTCATCGAAATTTTGTCTTCAGAGAAAATATCATCGAAATTTTGTCTTTAGAGAAGATTTCATCGAAATTTTGTCTTTAGAGATTTCATGGAAATTTTGTCTTTAGAGAAAATTTCATGGAAATTTTGTCTTTAGAGAAAATTTCATGGAAATTTTGTCTTTAGAGAAAATTTCATGGAAATTTTGTCTTTAGAGAAAATTTCATGGAAATTTTGTCTTTAGAGAAAATTTCATGGAAATTTTGTCTTTAGAGAAAATTTCATGGAAATTTTGTCTTTAGAGAAAATTTCATGGAAATTTTGTCTTTAGAGAAAATTTCATGGAAATTTTGTCTTTAGAGAAAATTTCATGGAAATTTTGTCTTTAGAGAAAATTTCATGGAAATTTTGTCTTTAGAGAAAATTTCATGGAAATTTTGTCTTTAGAGAAAATTTCATCGAAATTTTGTCTTAAGAGAAGATTTCATGGAAATTTTGTCTTTAGAGAAAATTTCATGGAAATTTTGTCTTTAGAGAAAATTTCATGGAAATTTTGTCTTTAGAGAAAATTTCATGGAAATTTTGTCTTTAGAGAACATTTCATGGAAATTTTGTCTTTAGAGAACATTTCATGGAAATTTTGTCTTTAGAGAACATTTCATGGAAATTTTGTCTTTAGAGAAAATTTCATGGAAATTTTGTCTTTAGAGAAAATTTCATGGAAATTTTGTCTTTAGAGAAAATTTTATGGAAATTTTGTCTTTAGAGAAAATTTCAAGGAAATTTTGTCTTTAAATAAAATTTCATAGATATTCTTCAAAGAAATTTTTTTGTAAATTTTGTTTTTACAAGAAAATTCATTGAAATTTTGTCTTTGTGAAAATTTTTTATTGATATTTAGTTTTTCTATGATTTTTTTTTTTGAAAATTTGTCTTGGGAAACATTTCCTAACATTTTTGTTACTATCTCTATATTTCTTGATGTTTAAATTTTTTTTTTATGTTTTAGTTTTCTTCATTTAACCATGTTCTGAATTGAATTGAGAAAACAGACAACCACAATTCTCTGCCTTGCTTTAGAAAGAATTTTAACCAGATATTCTGTTTCTGAAAACCATGCTACTCTTGTATTTATGTAATGAAAATAATTATTTAATTTTTTTCAATCAGATCGTTTGCCATAATTTGAAATATTTTAATATTTTTTTTTCTATATGTATATGGCTTACATTACATAGTTTAATTATTATTTAAAAAATAATTTAAATTTATTGTATTTGAAATAGTTGCGTAAAATTCAAGAAATTTTGAAACAATGCGTTTGAGGAAAAATTTGTCTGAATAAACTCTGGGCGACACTTGAGTAAATGGTTTTATAGCCGATTAGAGAGTTGAAGCTAAAATATAACACTATTCTAGATTTTGTTTTATTTTTGGAAATATGACTTACACGTCTGTCTTATACGTTTATATATAAAGAACACATATTATTATTTCCTATTGCATTGAAGCATAACATTTTCACTCTTATCACTCACTCACTCGATTTACTTTCTTTCTGTTTTGGGTTTGTTTACTAAAGCAAAAAAACAAAACTTTCCTCTACACTGTCATTACATCTCTTTGAACTTTCTTCATGTTATTCTCTGTCCATTTCATTGGTATGTGTTAGAGTAATTTTGTAGGCAAAGGGCATTGTAGGGGTATTACTTACTTATCGTAAATTGATTAAAACACGGCTATTAATTTGCAAGCAAAACCATGTGAAAGAGTGTCACATTAATTTTATTGATCGAAAAAGTTCCTTGCCTCTCGGTACATCGAATCCCCCAACTAATCAAGCACAAAAAATTAAAAAAACCAAAACGAAGAAACTAAATTTAATTATGAATCCTCTTGGCAAACAAATATATGTTCTAAACTTGCATGAGTTCAATCTTACGTTTCCTTCCATGGGGCTTTTGTAGAGTTGTGGGCTTCAATGTACGAAGCAAGCGATGTGTTCGAAACACATCACAGTTTGCTTTACTATTTTCATTTTTATTTTCTCGTATGTATGTTGTGCTGATGAGCGTTATCTTTTATTATTATTTCCTATATAATTTATCCTTACTTAAGTAAGAATAAATAAAGATTTAATTAAATTTGAAGTAAAACTGTTGGATTTTTCGGTCCTTGTCACATTTCCAGTTTTTTTTTTACAATTACAAATTACAGTAACAACGTTCAAATGATATACTTGATCGTAACAGCATCATAAACTCTTGATAATTCACTACTTTTTCTCTTTTTATGAATTTTCACATTTATATGATTCTTTTACAGGTTTGTTAATTAAAAAAACGAAAGAAAACCAAAAACTAAGAAAAAAAATCTTACGCTTATAATAATATTTTGTCTAATGTACGTATGTATTGACCTTCATCTATTATTATGATTTAATAACAAATTTATAGAGATACATTGTTAAATCTTAGTTAAAAAATATAATCATTCATACTTCAATATATATATATTTAAATGATGTCGCTAGGATTCTTTTATAGAAATTTAATACACAAAAAAACAATCAATCTTCACAATAAATGGCGTCCTAGCCAAGAGGCGTTTGTAAATTTATCACTAAGAATAAATTGACTTTTAACTTAAAAATGGAAGTGGCTTTTGATTGTTTTTTAAATGAGAGAAAACAAAGGGGTAAGTGTTTCTTTTAAATAAGCGGAAACTCGTACAACAACGTATAGGTGTCAAAGATGTAAAGAGGTCCAAATCGGCTTGAATCTTTTGTTACATATTAATTTCTATACGCACCACCATAGAATGGGGAGTATACTATAACGCTTGTCACACCTCGAAATATTGATCTGGGACCCCCTAAAGTATACATATATTCTTTACCGTCTCGTTTGTTCCAAGTCCATACTTCTTAGATACTTCTTATTGGTGTAGATCGTTGGGGATTGCAACTGGTGCATATCGGATCAGATTTGGAGATATCTGGCATATAGCATATAACGATCTCCGGTTTTGACTTCTTCAACCCCTAGAAGCCATAATTATCATCCAATTTCGCACAGAAATTTGGCACAAAGACTCCTATTCTAGGTTAGATTAGGTTTAAAAGAGGGTGCGAATATAAATCCACCTCAAGCCACTATGGACATACAACTAAGCCAATCAATCCCATGGCAGCGGGTTGTACGTACCGGATTGACCCGACAAAGTCCTTCATCGGCAAGGGCTGCCGCCTCAGTGTACAACACCCTGCTACAACAACAACAACCTAAGCCAATAATGCACTCTTAATACTAAAAAGTAACCTAGAAAAAGATAATCTAAGTTAGATATTGCGTGCTACTTACAAAATCCTTAATTGTTTTTCATGCCACGTCCCTAAGTTGGTTCATGTCTGGTATTGTGTCCCCTAAAGGCTATCACGGCCAACAGATACCGGCATGTACCCTACACATGCTTTCAGTTGCCGCACCGATTTTGCATAAGTTCATTTTTATTTCCTAGTCCTATGTGTCCCGTTATGATACCGAAAGCAAGCTATACTGACCTCCTTTTTACTTCCTTTCAGTAATAGACCTGGATCTCCCCATAGGATTTTCGCCGTCCTACTGACCTGTCTTACAGGGTTACATGCGTATTCGTCGCTCACGCCCTTAACTCGGACTGCGTCGACCCGAAAGGCTTTGGGTTAACCAATATTATTGACGGCAGTTCTATGACTATCACTGCCAAATCGTCTGCTTTCTTATTCCAATTACTCCGCTGTGGCCCGGCACCCAAACGATGCGGAACGTGCCAGAAGGCGTTAATCTCCTTCTATCATTCCAAGACTGCTCGTGATCTTACCGTCCTGGTTGTTATTGCCCTAATGGCCTGTTTATTGTCCATAAAGATGTTCATACTCGTCGTCCTCGCGTTAGCACCATACCACCGCATGCATTCCGTAATAGCCCGGATCTCGACCTGCAGAACCTTATTATGGTCAAGCAGTCGAAAACAGATCTCAGTCCCTGGTTTCTCAATGTAGACCCCTAGGCCCACTCTGTTCTCTAGCTTTGATCCATCCGTATAACATGATCTTTCAGATGACAGTACAGGATTCCGTCAATCCAAGACTGTGCCGCTGGCAGCAGTGCCTCGCATTCGACCTCAAGGTTCCTCTAAGGTATCTGATCGGAAACCTCTTCCCTTCCTTTCAGGTTTCCTATCGTCGCCTCGATTATACCGCAATGGTATGAGCTGCTCCCATCCTCAATCCATTCTCTGGCTTGTTCTCTAGCTTTAACCCATTCGTATAACATGATCTTCTAGAAGGCAGTAGCACCATACCACCTCATGCATTCCGTGATAGCCCGGATCTCCACCTGCAGAACTTTATTGTGGTCAATCTAAGACTGTGCCGCAGGCAGCAGCACTCGACCTCAAGTGTCAGCTCAGGTATCCGATCAGAAACCATTTCCATTACTACCAGGTTTCCAATCGTCGCATCGATTAAATCGCGATGGTATGAGCTGCTCCTATCCTTAATTTATTCTCCCATCGCCTTAAGTCACATAGCCGCAGTGGCTGCCTCGCACTTACTCCGTATATCTACAAGTCGGATAACTAGAATTGTCTCCAGTGCCCTAGTTTGGCACTTAGTGGAATGTTCAAAGTGGGCGTGGTCCTTATCGCTCCGCCAATGCCAAGGCAACATGTTCTCTGAACTTGTTGTATGATACTTACGTTGAACTTTTTCTCCATCGCAGCCCACCAAACTACTGAGGCGTAAGCCATTATCGGCCTAATCACGCTGCTGTCGAGCCAGTGGACTATCCTCGGATTCAGGCTCTATTTCGAGTCTACGGCTCGTCGCTCGACACTTCTGAATGTGACACTTCCAATTAAGTTTCCTAAGTTAAGTTTGCCCACCTTCGTCTTTCTCGTGAACAGGTAGATTTCAGTCTTCTCTAGGTTAACATTGAGACCGCTAGGTCAAACCCAGGCGTGTGCCATCTGCAAGCCCCTTTCGGCCCTTCTGCATAGCTGGTTCGGATTCTTACCCTTAAGAAGTATTATAACATCGTCTGTATAGCGAAGGGTTCAAATCCCTCCTCAGTCAACATCCGTAATGGGTTATTTATGGTGGTCACACAAATAAAATGCGGTTGGTCGGGCGTTCCCCCGGGTTATTTAACCCTAAAGTGGTATACCAGTTTCGTGGTTTGGGTAACCATAAAAACCGTAAGGTTGCAAACAAAATTTTCCCAAATCGGTGGTTCTATATGCGAGATATCTCGTTGGATAATTTTGATTTTGGGGGGAATCAAAAATTAAAAAATCGAATTTTAAACAAGTCAAAATATGCTAAGTTCGGCTGGGCCGAATCTCGGGAATCTCCACCACCATGGATTCTACTAAATATGATCAAAAATGAACTTAGTTGAAGGGCACATTTGTACTGTATGTACAAAATTTCTGCGAAATCAGCCAAAAATTTAAATTTCTTGGGGACGTAGATGACTAATAAGGAGATCGGTTTATATAGAAGCTTTATCAGATTACAGACCGATTTGGACCGTAGTTCGCACGAAGTTGGAAGTGGAAATTGTGGCTTCCAGGGGTTCAGGATCTCAAATCGGCAGGTCCGTTTATATGGGTTCTTTATCAGGTTACAGACCGATTTGGACCAAACCGATTTAGACCGTACTTGGTAGGTTGTTGGAAGTCGTAACAGAACACTTTGTGCCAAATTGGAAAACAATTGATGCTTCCATGGCTCAAGATCTCAAATCGGGAGGTCGGTTTTTATGAGAGTATATCCAAATCTGCAAAATTTCAAGCGCATATCTTTATTTGTTCGACCGCTTTTGTCTTTTCGAGTATATCACAAACATTAATATGTCTTGGATTACGGACAAATGTTAACACTAATGTTTGTAAGGGTTTCAAACTGATTTTGTTGAGTGTATTAAAATTTAGGAAAATACGCACAATTAGTCATCTATTCTATGGTCAAACATTTTTAAATGCAATGTTAATTGAACTGAAAGTGGCACGCTTCAATACAAGTGTACTTAAAAAAATAGATACCGTAAATTACTTTGGATTAGTGAACTCACTGTGAGTTGGTGTTAAGATGACAAAAGTAATGTGTCAGAAAAATTATGAAAAAAACTAGTTTTGTTTTCATGGCAAATAGGAATTGTATTTGCCCAAATGCTATTGTTAGAGATTTGCTATTATCTCTATTTTAACGATGCCATCAAAATCTCCTACACTTGTTTGGTACTTAAACATTTGAGTCGTTTTTGCCAGATGAAGGCCGGGCTTCAATAGATAATTTTATATTAATCGGTTTTGATATATTTAACGCAAATTCAGGTCATTATCATTAATAAGTGGTGAGTAAATGAAGGAAAATATCCCACATTGTTATGTTGGTTAAAAACAATTCAGTAATTGGTTGTTAAGTCCAGCTGTCAGAATAGACATAATTAGATCCCGTGATGGAATAGCAATGAAACTGATTGCACAATGAAAAAGATAATCATAACTATTTTGATTATTGTAATGAATTCAGCCAGATGGGTTGAAACTTATGGTAAATAAATCGTTTTAGAATGTGAGTAATTCTTGTAATAAACTAAGTCACGAGGGATGTCATACAAGGGTTTAGAAAAAATTGTTTTTTAGTTCATAATTTCTCCTGAGTCATTTTTAGTGACTATGTGCTTACTATGATCCCATTTGGGAAAGTCGAGTGATACTTAAGAGTGAGATTTATAGCTAATTTCAAGTCGATTGGAAAATTGTGGATTTTCTTTAGCATAGAGATCGATGTCTAAAAGTAACATACGTTCTAATATTAAAATAAAACTTTTTTTCCATATCTTTAAGCTATTTCACAAACTTATTATGCTCCGTACCATGAGAACAAAATAATTATGAGTCATATCTTGATTGGGGATAAGGGTATAAAAGTTTTTTTTATCGAATTCTCTTAAAAACAAAATATAACATAAAACAGTAAGCATAGTAAAGCATTAAGATGGGTTGTGTCGATCATTGGGTACCCTTCACAATGGCTGTCAAGTTTCGCGGAAGATGCCCGTCTTAAAATGTAAACCAAATAGATATTCGAAGTCATAACGAATATTTTTTCCACATGCACAGAAAAAAATAAAAATCGGTTTCAATTACAAAATTAATTGATCTAAATAAATTTTCAACTGAAACCGTTTCAATCCGGAAAATGATAAATGATTGATTTTTTAAAATTTTCAAATAATTTTATAATTGATCTAATTGAAAAATGATGAAATTAATTTATATATTTGGTACCCAGATGTTTACCTCATGAAACCGGAATTTGAGTTGTTTTTGCAAAGGCTCATGGACGACCTCTCAAAAAAAAGCCCCCGCGGGGTTTCTCCGAAAAATTCGGGTGTTGGGTAGGGGTGCCCTATAGGTTTTTATTATTGTCCTAGCGGTGTATTGTGCACTGAGGCGGTAGCCCTTGGCGGATGAAGGACTTCATCGGGTTAATTCGGCACGTAGAACCGGCTGCTATAGAACTGTCGAAATGTGGGACTTAAACGTCTTTGAAATCTCCTTCCTTTTATATTGAAGGGGACAAAATAGCCTTTAATTGAATTTACGTAAGCACCATATTGGAAAAGTTTTTGTGATTCGATTAAAAAATTATTGAAACAATTAAATTTTTAATTGAAAATTACAAAATTTTCAATCACGGTTGTGATTGAAAAAATTTTCATTTTCAATTAAAAAATTAATTGAATCAATTAAGTTTTTAATTAAAAATGGCAAAAATTCAGTCAGGACTGTGATTGAAAAAGATCATATTTAATTAAAAACATGATTAAATCATTTAACATTTTAATTGAAAACAATTTTATTTTTAATTAAATTTAGCAAACGGACCTCGAACGAAGATTTGGAAGCCCGAAAATTTTTTCGAAATACCGAGGTGCCCAACTTTGGAGGCCTGCCAAATGGTGACCGGATAATCTGAGGTCTTGACATTTTGCACACGATCTCGCTAGACCTCAAGCGGTTTTTTTTGCAGAGATTTTTGAGCACAAACCAGTTAAAAATTGGAAATCGGACCTCAAACTAAGATTTGGAAGCCAGAACAAATGCAAATGCAAATTTTCCCATGAACATTCCACTAAGGAACAGGGGCAAACTTCTCACATATGAATGAGTGTAGTCCGATTCAAGTTTAAGCTCAATGATAAGGGGCCTTCATTTTATAGCCGAGTCCGAACGGCGTGCCGCAGTGCGACACCTGTTTGGAGAGAAGTTTTACATGACATAGTACCTCACAAATGTCACCAGCATTAGGAGGGGAAAACCACCGCTGAACATTTTTTCTGATGGTTTCGCCAGGATTCGAACCCAGGCGTTCAGCGTCATAGGTGGACATGCTAACCTCTGTACTACGGTTGAAGCCAGAACAATTTTTCGAAATACCGAGGTGACCAACTTTAGGGGCCTGCCAAAAGGTGTCCGGACAACCTAGGGCCTTGAAATTTCACACACAATGCCAATAATTTTGGTATAGGATCCTAGATCAAGATTTCGAGAATTTTCAAACGGAATGTCAAGGTAGTGTATCTCCATCCTATGGCAGAGTATACAAAAAAAATCTCTATCATTTAACAGCTAAGGGAATTAAGGTTTCTTAGACTAAGTGTCATAAGTGTAGAAAGATCTCTGGGGGTGGGTTAAGCATCCCCAGAAAAGTTTAAGCCCCCAGAATTTTAAATATTGGGTTGCCCAAGAAGTAATAGCGGATTTTTCATATAGTCGGCGTTGACAAATTTTTGCTTGTGACCCTGTAATTGCATTCTTTCTTCTGTCAATTATCAGCTGTTACTTTTAGCTTGCTTTAGAAAAAAAGTGTAAAAAAAGTATATTTGATTAAAGTTCATTCTAAGTTTTATTAAAAATGCATTTACTTTCGTTTAAAAAATCCGCAATTACTTTTTGTGCAACCCAATTGTTAATTGTTTTTAATAAAATTGGCTGATTTTATTGCTATTTAAAGGATTTTAGCCCCCCCCTCTTCCAGAAAGCTGGGCTGGCTTCGCTTATGCTAAGGGTTTTACAGAAGATGATTATCATGGTGGACTTTACCAGCTAATCTCCTAATTTTATGACAATTCATTATAAAATTCATTATACTAATTCATGTGAAATGATGAAATTAATATACCACCCATACAAAACAATCCCGAGAATAAAATACAGAGAGCATAAAAGATGTAGCAAAACAAAGAGAAACAATTTTAATTCAAAGCCGAGAGAGTTGTTCAATGTGGTTTTAGAAATGCTCCAAACGTATAATGAGATAACCAAAACCCTTAGTTTAGATTTGATTGCTGTAGAGGTTGGTTGTGTATTCGAAAACCTCGCCGGAGTATACATTGATTAGATGCGGTCGATTTCGTAGCGTGTGTGCGGTTTTATTGTTAATTTTGTTTTATTTTAGTTCGTAAAAACATCTACACAAAAGTGTTGTTATTGGTTAGTTTTAATTGCTGTATTTAAAGTGATTTGTAGAAAAAAACAAAATAGAAATACCTTTTTTATGTTTGTGCTCTCCAAGCGATTTACATAATATATATTATTAAAAGGTTCATATGCGATATTTAAACTGAACAACTGTGTGCTTGCTTGGCCTAATGTAACATAATATGAGTAATAAGCAAAAAAAGAAAAAGAAGCAAAAAAATATATCTTATGTTAATCTCCAAATCTCACGTACACAATGAAAAACAAAAGACTTAAGAAACAAACGTGTGAACCAACATCTAAAATTTTATTGTGAGTGAGTGGCTTAAAAACATACCAGACAAGGTAGACAGGTTATCCAAATCACAAATTGTGTCCCATTAAAATTTTAGAATGGAATTTTGAACATAAATCAATTATGAACGATGAAACATGGATGAAAATAAAATTCGCATGTGATGCTCATAAGGCTGTTTTTTTTTAAAACAAAGATTTTTCTCTGTAAGATAATTGACAGCTACCTGTTGGTTTGTTACTCCCTCTTACAATACCGGATATAGGTTTGTTTAATTTTGTTGTTTTTCTATGCCGGTATATTACGAGGAATGTGTCTGCATATTAATGAATCGAAGGTAATGAAGTTTTAAGTTTTGGTCTTTGTTGTGTTTGGGATGGTGGTCTGGCAGTATAAGTGAAAAACGAAAGACTTAAGCAACAAACGTAAAATTATCATACAAAACTTTTTGATATCTTGTGTCTGTGGATACCTTATTCCTCAGATACCTTATTCAGTTGCCATGTGATTTTGTTTAAATAATCCACCTTAGAATGAGTTTACCAGTGTAAATAAGTAATAAAACCTTGGTTACCCCCATCCAAGGTTCGGCCAGTGTTCCTTTGTATTTAAAAAATATTTTTTTTCCCAAAAAATTAAAAAGTTTCCAATATTATATTGTAATAACAAGTAAGAAGCGGCTTAAGTCGGGCATTTGATACCCAACACTACATTGGGTATGCAGGCCAAGTCGTTGCTTTAATTTTATATGTTGAATTTTGACCAAAATCCTTATGTATTGCAGGAGTCACAGAGAAAATTGTTGTGCAAAATTTTGAGAAGATTGGATGATAAATGCGTTTGCAAAGGCCCTTAAAGTGAAAATCGGAAGATACATATATATCTATATATAAATCTGAACCTTTTTCTAAACGATTCGAAATCTGTGTCGCGAATCATAAGAGCATCCTTTGTGCTAAATTTCTTGAGAATCGGTTAACAAAAGACTATATTATTGCAATATTAGCCCAAATCGGACGAACATATATATGGGAGCTATGTCCAACTCTGAATCGATTTCGAGCAGTATACGCACGCTTTGTTGTAGTCGTAGAAAATAATAATAAGTGCAAAATTTTGAGAATATCGGTTGATATCCTACCGATCGAGGAGGCCACCGTAGCGCAGAGGTTAGCATGTCCGCCTATGACGCTGAATGCCTGGGTTCGAATTCTGGCGAGACCATCAGAAAAAAATTTTCAACGGTGGTTTTCCCCTCCTAATGCTGGCAACATTTGAGAGGTATTATACCATGTAATACTTCTCTCCAAAGAGATGTCGCACTGCGGCATGCCGTTCGAACTCGGCTATAAAAAGGAGGCCCCTTTTCATTGAGCTTAAACCTGAATCGGACGTTACTCATTGATATGTGAGAAGTTTGCCCCTGTTCCTTAGTGGAATGTTCATGGGCAAAATTTGCATTGCATCCTACCGATCGACTTAGAATTACTTCATAGTTCGATTTAGCCAGGTCCGTCTTGCTGGGAATCCGCCTGTCTCTCTGTGTTTGGTAATCAAGGTACAGACCGCATTTGTTATCACGAAATTTTGCACATATCACTTTTTTAGCTTAAAGACAAATTCGCCCTGAGGCTTTTCTATGCTTATGGTAATGACCCGATTTGGGCTATACTTAGCACAGTTGTTGGAAGTCATTGCAAAACACCTCATACAAAATTTCAGCCAAATCGGATAAGAATTGCGCCGTCTAGAGGCTCAAGAAGTCAAGATCCAAGATCCATTTATATGTCAGCTATGTCAAAACATGGACCGAAATGGCCCATTTACATTCCCAACTGGTTTACACTAATAGGAAGTATTTGTACAAAAATTCGAGCGCCTTCGAAAGTTGCGGGCTTTCGACTGACGAACGGACATAGCTAAGTAGACTTAGAATATAAAGATGGTCATGAATAACACTTCGAAATTTTGATCTAAGACCCAATGGAGTATAATTGGGTCTTAGATCAAAATTTCAAGTATTATAAATTAAATTACGAAATTAGTGTACCCTCATCTTATAGAGATAGAGGTTATACAAATTATTATTCTCCGAGCTGAAATTAAATACCTCCAATTATCAGTATTTTGGAATATAAGAAAATTATCAACATTGTTTTACGATTTAAATACATTTTTTTTTAGATAAAATACAAGATATTATACACAGTGCTCCGTTAATTGCTGTTTGATGTCCATGACAAAAAAACAATCGAATCATCCAGTTCCCACAACTAACTTCCCTAAGAAACCTGTTTCAATTCAATTATGAGTTATGTACTCCACGAATACCTAACTCAAATTAATAGTCGTTTAATTTGAAAAACATGACGTCATTGATAGCTAAAATGTTTAAAAGTTAACTCAAAAGATACCCGAAAGGTTACTGGGATTAAGTAGCCGCAAGTAGAAAAAGGTCGTTTTAGTCTTATAAATAGCCTCCAAAATGAAAAGAAATGTTAATTGGTTTAATCATTAATAAATATCTTTCCTCCAGTCTCCTTTTACATCATCTAACTCTCTTTTTACTTTTGGACTAATAAGAAACAAATTATATACTTTAGATAGACTAGTGACAATGAAAGAATAAATAATGGAGAAAAATTATTATAATTTATTCCAAATTTAAGGGAAACGTGCTTCTCTGTTTAACCTTTCGTGTGTAAGGTGATACTATGTTTGGTTCAAAAAAAAAAGAAATCTAAAACCGACTTTGTGTATAACTAATGTGAGTTTGGGACAAATGCTTAACCTAACTGTATAAAATTTAAAAACAAATACAAAATTTATGGGTTAAAGAAACATTTAAAATGCCACAAAATTTAAACTCGAAGTGAATGTTTTGGAAAAATTGAATACATCTTAACATCTGTTGCTGTATTAACCCGTTAAGGTATGTTTATTGTCAGGGTGTCGATTTGTGATACAGAGCTGCTAGAAGTCTTTTATAATTTATTTTGATCTTATAGATAGAGGACATCCTAAAGACTAAAAAATATTTAATGGGTTTATTGTTGCCAATTTCTTTCAATAATAATCACATTCTTTGACTTAACACATTTAGTTAGCTAGCGGATACAAAATTTTATAAGACCCACAGGTCCTCGCCGGGTTAACTTTATCCCCAATTTGGAAATACGGTTTGTACTTTACTCTCAACGACATTCGAGTCTCATATTGTCCCGGTCGTCCGGCATATCAGTTTGGGTTATATTATTTTTTTTTAATTTATATAATATTATTAGCCCAACCGGGCCCCCTTCACTGCGCCTTCTTTAATTCACTATTGTCTTTTTAGGGTGGGGACACTTCGCCCTGAATGTTGATATCGAATTAATGCCACTGTAGCTCATGTCCGCTGAATGCCTGCGTTCGAATTCTGGCGAGAACATCGAAAAAAATTAAAGCGGTGGTTATCCCCTCTTAATGCAGGTGAAATTTGCGAGGTGCCTAGGCATGTAAATTCCCCCAAAAGGGGTGTCACACTGCGGCACGATGATTGGACTTATCTCCTATCATTGAGTTTAAATTTGAACCGGAAAGCACTCATTGATGTGGGAGAAGTTTGCTCCTGCTCGGTTTATTGGCAAAATTTTAATCTATTTTGGAATGCATTTATTTTGAGCCCTATATTACCACTTTAATAAATATTTAATTTTTGCGGGGTATTTGGGGGGTGGGATGTCCTCCCAGACACTCGGTCCTTAAAGTAAATATAAGCTTCGTGCTTCACTTTCAAATACGTTTTATATGAACCCTGTAATGGTATGATCGGTAATCAACTTCTGTTTGAGGGTGGAATGGACCCCAGGGTCTTTGCCCCAAAAATTAGAGCCAAACGCATGACTCTTCAATTGGATATCAGATTTGTATTTTTCCCTCAAGCACCTTTTGTTTGACTCTATATTGTCGTGATTGGTCTATATTTCCATTTGCAGAGTTTTGGGTGGCCCCCGAGGCACCCGACCCAACAATAGAAACCATATTTTGTTTTAGATGACTGCAAGAGTGCAAACAAATTTCGAACGAATCCCATTACCAATCTCCAAGATCTGTTTTTTTTTTTGAAAATTATTGTAATGAGAAGTGCTTTTTTGGGGAGGGATAGAACCTCAGATATTTCGACGCAAATATCGATATTAAACTTGTGCTTCACTCCAAAATCTCTTTAATTTGAGCCCCATATTGCCATGGTCGGTAAATGTGAACCGTTTGGAGGGCGTTTTGCGGATGGGGCGCCCACCGGTACTCTGCTCTGAAAATAGATATCAAATTCGTTCTTTACTCCTAAATACCGTTGACTTGAGCTCCATATAGCTATAGTCGGGAATGAAGTTTAGTTTAGGGGGTGCTTTAAGGCGTACCCCCAAAACTTGGTTCCAAAATTGGATATAAGATTCGTTTTCTACTCTCAAATACACCCCCTCTGATATCAAAAAATAATTAAGCCCATGTTTCCATCCAGACCAACCTACACAATATGTGAAAATTTTAAGAAAATCGGTTCAGACGTTTTTGATTCTACGGAATAAACTAACAAACCGAGTCCCAAAGTCATAATTGGTAATGTTCCCATTTGGGGGGTGGTGTGGCCTCCTATACTTCAATCTGATTTTGATTCGTAATCTACTCACGAAAACCATTCATTTGAACCCCATATTGATATGAACGTTCAATTTGTCTGCTTGGAGGAGTTTTGGCGTAAGGGTGACTTCCAAGGTACTTGGACCTTACATTAACATTTTTAATACCATATTCGCATTCTACTCATAAATACATTTTATTTGATACCCATATTGTCATTATCGGCCCCCTTCTGATATCAACAAATTATAAAGCCATATTCGCAATCTACTCCCGAATACCATTTATTTGGGTCCCGTATTGTCATAATCGTCCAATAAACCTATTTTAGGGGGTTTTGGGGCCCCCAGTTACTTGGATCCAATTTTTAATATGAAATTCATTCTCTACTCCTGAATACCTTTCATTTGAGTCCCATACTGTCCCGATCGGTACACTTTTATTTTTGGGTAGTACTTTTGGGGTAAGGGGGAGGGTCCGCCCCCCTTCCGCTATCAAACAATTATATAGCCTATGTTTTCTTCCAGACCAACCTACACAATCTGTGAACAGTTCAAGTCGTTTTTGAGTCTTACGGAACAAACAAACACAAATTGATTTTTATATATAAGAAGAAGACTAGCTGGGAAAAGTACTCTTAATATGGAAATTTCTGCCTAATTGCAGTTGAAAATGTATTCCAAATCAAATACCTCTTATTTAATCCCCTATATGTAAAAGTGCTGTATAAGGGTGTGTTGGATCCCCAGAGACTTGGTCTCAAAAGCGGAAGTCAATTTTGTGCTCTACTCCCAAAGACATTTCACTTACGATCATACTGCAATGGTCGGTAAATATGTCCGATTTGAAGGGTTTTTTGGGAGTGGGGTGATCCACGAATCTAGTCAAACAATTGGTTATCAGATGGATCAGATTTCTACTCTCAAATACCTTTAATTTGATACCCATATTGTAGTGATTGGTCTATAAATCCGTTTGGCGGGTTTTGGGGGTGGGCTGACCTCCTCGGCAACGCACCTCAGATTCCGATACCAAAGTTTTGATTTTAGGTTAATCTAAGTGTGCCAACAAAATTTCGCCTAAATCGCCTACAGATCTCCGAGATGTGGTGTTTATGAAAATTATTGTTAAGGCCTGTCTAAGAGAGGGAAAGTTAAAAATAATTCCGCAAACAACCGCAACGAAGTCATAACGAAGATAAATGCTGTATGATCAATTTTGACAACTCTGCCCTCTTTCTGTTCATGTTGTCTTTTCCATATTAGCGCTATTTACTGGGTATTTTCAATTGGATCAATTAAATCCATTTGAAAACAGCCAATAGATGGCGCTTACTTAAATGTTAGTGCTACTACTCGCTTGGAGTGGCTTAACGCCTATAACATTGATCAACATCCTATTAAATAGTAATCATTTAGTCTTTTTATACCTACCACCGTAGGATAGGGGGTATATTCATTTAGTCATTCCGTTTGCAATACATCGAAATATCAATTTCCGACCCTACAAAGTATATATATTTCGGATCGTCGTTAAATTTTAAGACGATTTAATGAAGTCCGTGTGTTTGTCCGTCTGTCCGTCCGTCTGTTGTAATCATATTGAGCTGAAATTTGGCACAGATACGTGTTTTGATGCACGCTGGTTAAGTTCATGAACGGGCTAAATCGGACCATATTTGTATATAACTGCTATATAGACCAATCTGCCGATAATATCGCACAGATCGGTCCAGATTTGGATATAGCTGCCATATAGACCGATATCTGGGTTTTAGGTTTTGGGGCCATAAAAGACGCATTTATTGTCTGATTTCGCCGAAATTTGGAACAGTGCTTTAAGTTAGGCTCTTCGACATTTTTATGCAACTTGACCCAAATCGGTCCAGATTTGGATATAGCTGCCATGTAGACCGATATCTCGATTTAAAGTCTTGGCCCCATAAAATTCGCATTTATAATCCGATATCACTGAAATTTGACAAAGTCTTACTTTAGGCTTTTCGACATCAGATCGGTTTATTTTTAGATATATCTACTGTACTTATTAGTATTTGGTCGAAATTGGAAAATATTTTAATATAACTGATATGGGACATAAGTTATGAATTTTTCACCGAATTTTGATGAAAGGCGGTTTACATATATACCCGAGGTGGTGGGTATCCAAAGTTCGGCGCGGCCGAACTTAACGCTTTCGTTTTTGAGTCTATACGGAACAAACAAATTTACAAACCCACAAACAAACACAAATTTGAAATTTGGACTTTTCAGCTGGAAATTATTGAAGCCAGTCACGGCGGTCACCAAACTAAATTATTTTTGAAACATCTGTTTATTTGTTCGGTGAAATATAATGACAATTGTTACAATAAAACTAAATTCTTAGCCATAATTTTAAATGTATTTTATTTCTATTAAAACGACACGTCTAAAAAAGCACCCTTCACACTATTTAAGAAGAAAATCATATCACTGCCTAAAATCAATTGCTTTGAAACCCTAAAAATACCATTCAAGGACCTAAGCATACCTTAAGTATTATTGGGCGCTAGATTTTTTAACACTGTGCCCCGTTGTAACCTAAACTAGAATTGTGCTGCCACAATGATATGACATCGATAGGTGAATGAATGTATCAACTGTCATTGTTAATTAATTTCATACCCAGAAAAGTTGGCAAAAAACACAGTCTGTCTCTATTTGCTGACAGCTCCTGTTTTTATAAACAAAACTGGTGCTACACCAAGGTGGTTGCGATTACCGTGCGCTCACGCTAGATGCTTAAAAGTATATAAAGTATGCATTGAAAAAAGTGCAATGGTTTACTGGTACTTTATTTTGGTTCATGCAGATATTTTTAACATGCTTAGATTGATAGTGAACTAACTATTCAGGTTATGGTAAAATCTCTTTGTTTGAATTGCTCATAAACCAATAACCTTGCCGTTCATTTAGGGTGCGGCCAAATATGTGCAGTTTTTTGCACCTAGGGTACAAATGTGTTCATATTCTCAATAAACATTCTGTGTACAATAAAAATTCAAACTGAAGTTTAAAGATCTTTTTTTTAATATTGTCCAAGTATTCATTTCTTGCTTTTAAACTGAAAATGGAAAAAGCAAAAAACTTTGTTTTTATTTCAATGAATTTTCTATATTACTTAAAGAATATTGAATTTTAAAGGCAAAGCTTCAGTTTTAGTTTTTAACAGAATAGATGTTTATGTGTCTAACAGGTTTATTGACTGTTTCAGAGATTTAATGATTCATAAACCTCTTGTTGGAGTACCTGAAAATAATTGAAAGTTGTTTTTGTTTTAAAGCGAATACAATTAGGAAGTATTTAAAATTAAATTTGGGAAAAAAATCATTCAAAATGTTAGTGCAAAGTTCAACACATAATCGTCGTAAAATCTTAGGTGATTAGCAAAGTCATTCTGTATGTTCATCTATAATCAGTAATCGACGCTAAGTTATGAAAAGTAACTTCGAATTAATCTATTGGGTTGCCCAAAAAGTAATTGCGGATTTTTTAATAGAAAGTAAATGCATTTTTAATAAAACTTAGAATGAACTTTAATCAAATATACTTTTTTTACACTTTTTTTCTAAAGCAAGCTAAAAGTAACAGATGATAACTGACAGAAGAAAGAATGCAATTACAGAGTCACAAGCTGTGAAAAAATTTGTCAACGCCGACTATATGAAAAATCCGCAATTACTTTTTGGGCAATATTTCAGGAACTTCTTGATACTTACATAATCCCTAATAATTTTCCGTTCTATGCCTATAAGTTGCATAAGTTTGGCATAGCATACTCCAAACTCTCATCCTCTCTCCCACATATCCAACAAACCCTATTACTTGCAGCTCCCAAACTAAACTAAATTTCCCATGAACATTGTATTAAGGAACAGGGGAGGCCACAGTGGTGCAGTGGTTAGCATGTCCATCTTTGACGCCGAACGCCTGGGTTAAAACCCCGGTGTTTACATCAAACAAATCTTCAGCGGTGCTTATCCCCTTACAAATGTTGGCTACATTTGTGAGGTATTCTGTCATGTTAAAACTTCTCTAGCAAGTGGTGTCGCCACTCCGAGCGGATTAGGCATAAAAAGGAGGCCCCTTATCATTGAGCTTACACTTTAATCGGACTGCACTCATTGATATGAGAGAAGTATCCCCCTGTACTTGCCGCACCCATTTTGCATATATGCGCCCGGTTGTTCTGTACTACTCTGGGTCCCTCTTATGAAATTTCCGTCGTTCTTCCAACTGGTTCACTGCCTATAGTGTAATATCGGAACTTGTCGCAACGGCTGAACCGATTTTTTTTTGAAATTTTCACACATTGTGTAGGATGGTCTGGAAGGAATAAAAAGCTATAAAATTTTTCGATATCGGTAGGGGGCGGACCCTCCCCCTTACCCTAGAAGTACCACCCAAAAATAAAAGTAGACCGGTCGGGACATTTTGTGACTCAAATGAAAGGTAATCAAGAATAGAGTACTAACTTGATATTAAAGTTTGGGTCCATATACTTAGGGGGCCGCCTCGACCTTAGGGGCCTCTCCAATATACATATTGGACGATAATGATAATATAGTACTCAAATGAAAGGTATTACGGAGTAGATTACGAATATGGTCTGGAAAGAATTACAGGCTATAGAATTTATTGATATTGTAAGGAAGCGGACACTCCCCTAACCCCAAAAGCACCACGTAAAAACAAAAGTAGACCAATCGGGACTATATAGGACTCCAATGAAAGGTATAAGGGATTAGAATACGAATATGGTCTGAAAGGAACAATAGGCTAAAGAATTTGTTGATATCATAAGGTGGCGGACTCTCCCACTTACCCCAAAAGCACCACCCACAAATAAAAGTGGGCGATCGGGGCAATATGGGACTCAAATGAAAAGTATTCGAGGGGAGTATAGTATTAATTTGATAATAAACATTGGGTCCAGGTATCTATGGGGCCGTCCCGACCCCAAAATTAAAACACCAATGACAATATACGAATCAAATTTTAGTCAAATCTGATGAAAATTGAGGCTTCTAAGGGCTCAAGAAGTCAAATCCGGGGATCGATTTATATGGGGCTATATCTGTTTTTAGACCGATTCGGATCTTACTTGGCATGGATGTTGGAAGTATCAAGTCCATGGAACTCAAGTCTTTGTTCCACATTTCAACCAAATCGGATGAAAT
Source organism: Stomoxys calcitrans (assembly GCF_963082655.1). Classification (NCBI taxonomy): domain Eukaryota; kingdom Metazoa; phylum Arthropoda; class Insecta; order Diptera; family Muscidae; genus Stomoxys; species Stomoxys calcitrans. The sequence goes on along the minus strand of NC_081554.1, from coordinate 37,774,726 downwards.
TTGAGGCTTCTAAGATCTCAAAAAGTCTAATCTGGGGATCGGTTTATATGGGGGCTACATCTGTTTATACACCGATTTAGATACTTGGCGTGGATGTTGGAAATCATAATTCAAGACTTTGATCCAAATTTTAGACAAATCGGAAGAAAATTGAGGCTTCTAGGGACTCAAGAAGTCAAATCGTGGGACCGGTTTATATGGGGGCTATATCCAAATCTGAACCAATAGCGCCGATTTACTTTCCCCAACGACCTACATCAATTAGAAGTATCTGTGCAATATTTTAAGTGGTTAGCTTTAAGCGTTCAAACGCTATAGTGATTTCGACAGACGGACGGATATGGCTAGGTCGAGTCAGAATGTCGAGAAGATCCAGAATATATATACTTTGTGGGGTAGCAAATCAATATTTCAAGTTGTTAAAAACGGAATGACTAGTATACCACTACCCTATGGTTGTGGGTATAAAAACTTCATTTCCGATATTTTCTCCCGTCTGAGAAGAAAGTTTGTGACTTTGAACCACATTTTTACTTAAACTAAGGCAAATGGGTAGTAGCACATTCCATATCAAAATTGAGGTCATTTCATTGTTATATTTGAATATTATTTGTATAGCATGTCCGCCTATGACGCTGAACACCTGGGTTCAAATCCTGGCGAGACCATCAACAAATTTTCAGCGGTTAACCCCTCCTGACGCTGGCGACATTTGTGACGTACTATGCCATGTAAAAACTTCTTCTCAAAAGAGGTGTCGCAATGCGGCACGCCGTCCGGACTTGGGTATAAAAAGGAGGTCCCTTATCATTGAACTTAAACTTGAATCAGACATTGATATGTGGAAGTTTGGCCCTGTTCCTTGATGGAATGTTCATGGGCAAATTTGCAAGTGGTATGTAAACATTTCGTAATGCAATTGCGACCTTCTTGATTATAAAACAAGTAAGGAAAGGTAAAAGTCGGTCGGAGTCTGCTTACTACTGTTAATCAATTGTGAGAGCATTTTCAATTTTGTAAAGATGGCAAAAAAAATTTTGGCTACTATAGGCATAAAAATGCATATCGGTCAAAAGATAAATATTGGACTCACATCTAAACCTGGATCGATTTTTATGAAATTTTGCGCACAAATTGAGATGTATAATCAGACACCTCATGCGAAATTATGCAGAAAACTGGCCAAAATTATACTGCAATCACAATAGGGCATTATATATATATATATGATAGCTATGTATATCTAAAACTAGAGTGATTCTTTCCAAATTCAATAACGTTCGGATAAATGAACGTCCCTACATTCATCTATACGTACGTTGTAACATTTCATATAAATTATTCAATGTTTGAAATCAATATTTCGTCATGTTCCGCACGGAACAACAAAATTAGATATACACAATACAACAATAACAAATCTCCACTGCGGCTGAAAATGAATAAACAATCCGATGATCTGAATGACAGAATGTGTGGAATCACTTAACACAATAAACGTTAAAAATGATTCACAAGTGGCTGTTGTCACAATAAAATGGAATTTCAGCGTATTGAATGAAGACAAGTGATTTTGAAGTAAAATCCATAAGCAGCGCGTGGTTTGTATGGAAACTTTAAAAACGTGATCTTGGAGGCATTTCAAGGCCAATGACGACAATAACATTCTAAGAAGAAGAAACGCATTTAATACATGAATTAAGAGCCACTTATTCATATTGCCATATAAGTAACTATATATCGACATTAAGAAATATCTTATTGCTTAATAAACATAAATTTCCTTTCTCTTTTACTTGTAGGCAATTATTGTGTGAATAAGAACAAAAAACTCATTGATTGAGAAATTTGCAACGTTTATATGCTAAGAATAACGACCCTACAGATATCGAATCATACTTAGCGGTTATCAATTCTGGGAAACGGAAATGCAGAAAATGTGCGGATTTTACGCCTTGTTGCTAATTTTTTGTGTCACTACATCTTTAATGCCTATTGAGGCAAATGACAATTTACGCGTGACATACGAATGGAAGGAGATTGATTTTAAATATGCCAATGCCGAAGCACGTTGGATGGCCATAGAAAAATTTGAATTTAAACCGGAGAATGTCATACCATTTGGCATTGAAGTTTATAAATCTCGCCTCTTTGTGACTTTGCCTCGTTGGCGCGAAGGTGTACCGGCTTCTTTGGCCTATATTGATCTTAATGGTGAGTAAGCTTAGTAAAAGAGACATTTTTAAGTTATTAGAGTCCATAAAAACAGAAGGCAATTGTTAGAAATAAATATAACTCACTGTTAACATCAGCATTATGGTTGAACGAACCATATGACGAAATTCATAAGAAATCATAGACATCTTTAAAGAGCTAAAAAGTGAAAAACTTTTATTCAGCCCAACGGCTGGGCGAGATGCTACACTCAACAAATTTTGAACCTCAACACTAGTTAAAATGAACTAAATTTGGGAAAGAACTTCCTATAGCGCTAAAGAATGATATGCTGTTAGTTCAATAATTTCTTAACAGCTACGGAATTGTATATACATAGTATTAGTTCACTTTAAACTTTCCACAAGTAAAATATGAACTAACCAAGTAAAATATGAACAAGTAAAATATGAACTAACCAGCATTCGAATTAAAAGATAAAATAAAAGAAAAAATTGATATTTACGAACTCTTCGGAGCATTCAGTTGGAGATTTGCGGACACATCTTTATTTCACAACACATTTGGTTCCGTTTGTCTCCAAACCACCACTCTGCTTTGAAGAAGACAAATTTTATATGAATTATTGGAATTATAACTTATATAAGAATTTACCTTTCGCCAATATTGAACCATGAACCTTCCGTTTACAAAACAGACGTTCTGACACTATTTTCCCATTTCAATATTTGCTTACAACACAATAGCAAAAATGGGCATGCTCGTTTGTTATGGTTTGACATATTCTATTTATAGACACAATGTCTCACCAGTGGAAGGGAGTTTCTTATAAAATTGTTCGAATTCAAGAAATGGAAATGACAACGAATATTTTAGTTATATAGAACTTTAAATCCAAATTGCTTTTAGTAGTTCATTCAGTAATAAATTGCAGAAAATGTATCGTCAACGATGATATGCTTTTACCCATGTTAAGTAAAGATCTCACTTCTATAAAAAACCCGTTTTAGGAAAATTACTAACTTCACTCCAATTGTTAGCTATTTTATCTATACTCATGAGCAGTGAGTTTTATTTGTACTTAGTTAACTTTCTAACTCTTTAAGAATTTTTTAACTAATCGTGGATGAATATCATGAACTTACATACATTATGTAATTAACTCATAGTTATAATAAGCATTTTTCTAAGTGTATATCCATCGTATTTGGGGTGGCTAATCCGCCGATTTTATGGAGACTCGCGATAAATGAACGCCTGTTGGATCTCGGAGGAAATGACACGAAGATCGCTTATGCGGACGACATCGTGTTTTGCTGGTCCAAGTTAGCTAGTTTATGGTAGGGTCACTGAGGAGATTGTTGGGATTAGCTACTAGAAATAGATTGAGGACCAATCAAAGGAAGACGAAGATGGTGCTCTTAGCTGGCGGAGTTTAGACTCCCGTCTTTGGACTGGATCTTCCTGCAGCTGTCGAAGGAGGCGAAGTACCTTGGCATAGTCCTTTAATTAAAGCTGTTCTGGAAGAGAAATACGAAGAAAAGAAGCCGTAGGCCACTATGCGATTTTGACTCCTGCAGGAAGATGTTCGATAGGAAGTTGGGGGTAACCCTCAGTTTGATTTGTTGGATGTATATGGTCATTGTGAGATCAGTACTGATCTATGTGGCACTGGTATGGTGGTGTGCCGTAGATAAGAAGACCCATTTGAGGGAATTCGAGAAAGTCAAGAGACTGGCCTGGGAGTTACAGGGGCACTGAGATCCGCACCGCAGGCAGGTCTGGAAGTGTTCTTGGATATGCAGCCCATTGTGGGCTATTTTCAGAACGGCGCAGCCAAGGTCGCTCTTAGACGGAGGACACTCGTAATGCTGAAGGAAGACCGGTGCGTTCACAGTTCCATTCTGGATGTTTGGGATGCGGCGGGTCGGCTGCGGAGGGTCTTCGACTACCTGGCGCTGGTGCCGATGGGGATAAGGACATTCAAGATTTAATTTCCCGAGAGGGATGAATGGAGAGCCAATGCTGTGTTTGAAGAAGATGAGACCTCGATCTTCACTAATAGAGTTAGGAAGTGTTTTAGGGACGAACTCAGTATCGGTATGTCTCTGAGACTGCTGGACTAGTGTACGGTCTTTCAGGCAGAGGTCTGTGCCAGTAGCCGTATGAGAAATTCTGGTAAGGAATTTACCGCCCTTAAAACTCAGGATTTATGTGGACAGTATGGCGGCGCTCAGGGTCCTTGGTTCGAGGACGGTGAGGTCGAGAGGTGTGGTGAATCTTTTAGAGTCCTTGAATGGGCTCCGAGTAGAGATGTGATTTAGTGATTTTTCACTCACGCTTTTTATGTTTATGTCGACTCACGTTTATGCTCGCTCACACACGACTAATGACTCACGAAACAATCACGACTAACGAGGCACTCACCTGTATTGTCTACATGCCATTTGTCGAGCTACTGCACATAGTGGCGGATGGTTGCCGGACCGCTAGGGCGCTCTGGCCTGTCATTGACCGAATGAGGACGAAGGAGTTACTAGCGTTCGATATGATGCCGCTGAGTACTTTAGCACAGAGGTCATAACCGGACATTGTGCCATAGGCAGCATGGCGGCGCTAATGGGAATACTGCACAATGACTTCGGCAGAAGTTGTCTTAATGAGGAGACTATCGAACACATGTTCTGTTCATGTCCTGGTCTGTAGGGACGCACTCACTCCTTTTGTCGGGAGGAGGTTCTTCAGAGACATGGGTGATCTTTCGAATGTACCTCTGGGTGGTCTCCTGAGATTTGAGGACGGGACGGGATAATTGCGACGGATCGTGCCACAGGATCCGGCGAAGGCACATACTTGCTTGCGTGTGTGTTAGACGTTGCACCGCTCACTCTGGATCTCCATTCCTCCTGTTATCTTTAAGTCGTGTGTAACCTCTGGTTGTGTAAACACTGGATAAAGAAGTGCCACACTGCGGTACGCCGCTCGGAATCGGCCAAAAAAAAGAATGCGCCTTATCATTGAGCTTAAAAATTGAATCGGACTGAATTCATTAATATGTGAGAAGTTTGCCTCTGTTCCATAACGGAATGTTCACGGGCAAATTTGCATTTGCAACCTGTTGATATTTTCTGAGATCTCACATCTCTTTCTCTGCACTTTCTCTTTCTAGGGTATCAAAATGGGTCGGAGGCCAGCGCCGACTGAAATCACTTATGGGGGGCAACCTAACCTAACCGTGAGTGCTCCGAATTTCAGAAAATAGGCAAAAAGTAGGTGTTAGCAAACTGACTATGGACTAGCGAAATTCGAATTTTTCCATAAATATCCCACTAAGGAAATCTGGGGAAACATCTTTCACATCAAATATTGCTGTCCAATTTACATTTCATCTCAATTTGAGTAACGTATATCAGTCTTTATATATTTTTCTGAAATTATAAACATCCAGAAGAATTTTCGCCAAATAATGATGACAAATACACCAAATATGAATGTAATCAAGTTGTCGAGCAGTAAAAATTAAAAACAAATATTAAAAATAAAATTCCAAATTTAAAAATAAATTTTTGTAGCATGCTTACAACAAGATGTACATCCAAATAATGTGGGTTGTTTGATAAATGTGGTACATATAAATAGGCTTGCTGAGACTCATGAATTGTCTGTCTGTCTGTCTGTCCATCCATTTGAATGTTTCCATTTCACTGAGATTTTTAATTAACCACCTACATAAGCCAAATGTAATTTTCGACTTTTATGATTGGAGGCAAAGCAATATTTGTGATTATTCATATTTATATATAATTTCGATATATGTGAACAAAAAAGGAAAACTTGCACATAAAAAAATTAATTTAGAAGTAAATAATCATAATTTGAAAAATTTAAAAAAAAACTGAAACACCATGAAAACAGAAGTAAAATTGTCTTCAATTCTTTAAACACAATATTTAAAAGCTAATTTCTAAAAATGTTTTCTTAAAAATATATTTGAAAAATCAACTTTTTGAATAACAAAATCGTGAAAATTTGTCCTATTCAAAACTAGTTTTTTTTTTAATTGTATTCAAATCTGTATTGTTTGGATATCAGAATATTGATAGATATGATGACTCACCACAAAACAATGTGTTAAAATCATAATCTGGTTCGATACATAATTTCAAATTATCACCTTGGATAATTATTTCGCAAGTAAATATGAATTTTAACACATCTTTAACAGAAAGGCAAATGGTTTTTAAATTGCTTAATCAATAACCACAGAAGTGTGGTCAGACAGTCAGGTAGACAGACAAATAGACAGGTATGATTTTTAAGTATCAGAAAACAAGTAAGAATTGTATTTGGCGGTGTTTGTGAAATGAGTATATTGCCTCTGATGGCATAATAATATGGCCAATTGACAAGGTAAAGATTTTGACATTCAATTTGCAATTTCGATAAATTGAAATGAAATATGACAATGTTTGAGAATTATGCAATTACCGAGGTATTACACAATACAGCACCACAGTGTTAAAATAACTTAGTGAATTTGTTTGCAAAGCGAATATCAGCCAACAGGTTAGCCTTATCAACCAGGTTAGTGAACGTTTGATCATCTTTAACAAGAATTGGTATAGATGAAGAACTACCCTTTGGCCTTTTCCGAACGACCAAAAGCCCTTACTTCCTCGTGTAGAAGCAAGAAGCTTAGTTCGCTGGCAGGCGCTGTTCGTAAAGACATTTTTCGCGCCTAAGCACATTGGCACACGAAGATCTTGCCAGCTTGTTCAGCAGTTCAGTATTAGCATTTTTATCCAAGCGCCAGTTCCTGAATGCCACCTCTCTGGATCCGACAGCATCTCTGTATGTCTGGTTAAACCAACTTTTATTCGTTCTTGTACTTTACCATGATGAAGATGTTGAGTTTACTGAATAAATTGACAGTGAGAGTTTTGATTATTAGTGTAGGAGTGCGTTTACAAATGAAATTCAAAGTTTACAACTCAAATTACAGACAGCGTTTCTAAATAATACTGTATTTCACTAATTTCACTTTTTTTATTCTCTTTTTATTATTTTCAGAATCTAGCACAAAATCGCCTGCTCTCATCCCCTATCCAAGTTGGGAAGCTCATGCCTTGGATGATACGGAACCAGAACTGGTATCACCATTTCGTATACGTGCCGATCGATGCGGTCGTTTATGGGTGTTGGATTCCCGACTGGATGGTGTTCTCGAGGATACAGTTATATTTGGTCCAGCTCAGCTTTTGGTTTATGATCTACACAATGATGCCCTATTGCGCCGTCATGTCTTTCCAGCCAAGCAGGTGAAAGATAATTCATTTTTTGCCAACTTAGCCATTGAGGATGGTGATTGTGAGAATACCTACGCGTATGCCGGTGATTTGGGCAATCCCGGCCTGGTTGTCTACTCATGGAAGCAGGAGGAGTCATGGCGTGTACAACATCACTTCTTCCATCCAGATCCCATGTCAGGTAATTTCAGCATTGGTGGTCATTCTTTCCAATGGGATGATGGTCTATATGGTTTGTCATTGAGTAAATCGGATGCCGAAGGTTTCTCTACCCTTTACTTCCACCCATTGACTTCGACAATGGAATTTTCGGTGAATACTAAGATATTGCGTAATAAAACTTTGGCTACTGAGGGCCAAATATACAGAGAATTCAAAGTTTTGGGTTCGCGTGGTACAAATGCCCAATCGGGAGCTTCATTTCTGGATCAGGAAACAGATGTTCTATTTTATACATTGCCAAATTTAAATGCTGTGGCCTGTTGGAAAACTACTAGTGGTGAATATACTCCCAAAACACAAGGTCGTGTTTATATGCATGCTGTCGAAATGCTTTTCCCCAGTGACGTAAAGGTGGATGCTCAACATAATTTATGGGTGCTATCAAATCGACTGCAGGAGTTTATTTATGGTGAACTTTTTCCAAACTCGGTCAACTTTAGAATTTTAACAGCTCCGGTTGAGAATAGCGTTGAGAATACAGCATGTGCTCTAAGCGTTGTGCCCATGACCAAGGATACCAACACAATGGACAGTACCCCAAATAGAGGTCGAACATTGACGGATGTTGTTAATAGTCATGATCATGACCATCATGATCACCACCATCATGACCATGATCACGATCACAATCATGATCACGATCATCATCATCATGACCATATGGCCACGGATCACTCAGGAGCATCATCCATAAAGACTTTGGTACATACCGCTACACATCTAACGATGTTCGCTTTGCTTTTGAAATTTTTGTAGTGACTGATATGAAAGATGTAGACAGGGTGTACGAGTACTTTATATTTACTTAATTCTAGAAAGCCAATCTATATTATTTCCACCATAATTTATTTTTTAATCCCTATCTTGTATAGATTTGTTTTAAATCTCATAGATTGTATATACATATATTTAAGTGCAAAAAACATGTCTTTAATGGTAGTAAAAAAAATAAAGAGTATATAATTGTATAACAAAAATTTAATGGATATCCATTTTTACCATCTGAAATTTTTCCAATCAGAGTATATAATTGTATAACAAAAATTTAATAGATATCCATTTGTACCATCTGAAATTTTTCCAATCACTTTAGTTTCTATACACTATATTTTTATTTTCTTTATTTATTGTATTATATCAAAATTTTTCTTATAGTACATCAAGCTTTTCTTTATATATTGTGGCAATATCAACCGTTTCGTCACTCTTCTCCGAGTTTTTATCAAGATCTTCATTGATTTTTAAACGTTTTTCATGTTTGCTTTGGATCTTTTTAATGACACCGCCACACAAGAAGAGGGTTAACTAATGAAAAAACCAATAAGAAGATAAAGAAAAAGTAAAAGCGTGCTAAGTTCGGCCGGGCCGAATCTTATATAACCTCCACCATGGATGACATTTTTAAAGTTCTTTGAATGACTTTTTCATTATATATATACTAGCTGAACCGGGGCAAAATTTTCCTTTGAATATTCAATTTCGGCAATTAAAGAGTTTTTAGTGAAATACCATGCTACGAAAATAGTATATCGCTTGACGAACAGTTTAACTATTTAAGTGCCTTTATCTGAATTCCATATGATCTTTATTGGTCTACGAATTTAAGTTTGGATATAAGGTGCACTCCATTCTTAACATACTTTATTTCAGCCCGATATTCTCATGATGTCTGATTTAGGGGTGTTTTCGGAGGTGAGGTGGTCCCCCAGACACTTGGCTCTGAAAAAATATCAGCATCGTGCTCTTCTCTCAAATGCCATTTATTTAAACCCTATATTGGCATTGGTTTAAGGGGAATTTACAGGATGAGGCGTCCCCCAAACGCTTGGCCTCAAAGTAGGTTATCAAATTCGTTTTCTAATCTCAAATACCTTTCATTTGAACCAGATATTGGCATGGTCGAAAAATTTTTAACCTTTGGAGGGTGTTTTGGGGAAGGTGTGATGCCCTAAATACATGGTCCTACATTTGGATATCAAATTCGTATTCTACTCCCAAATCCCTTTACCTGAAAATTGCTGCTTCTGGGTATTTTGGGAAAGATGAAGGTCGCCAGAAAATTGGTCCCAGAAGTGGGTATCAATTCTTGCTCTATCCCTCAATACCTTTCATTTAAGCCCCACATTGACATGGTCGGTAAATATGCCTGATTTAGGGGTGTTTTGGGGAGTGGGGTGGTCCCCCAAATACTAAGACCTGAATATATATATATATATATGAGCCTACTCAAAATATATCTATTCTCATATATCTATATATCATTTATTTGAACCCCATATTGTCATTGGCCCCAAAATTGGATATCAAATTCGTTTATTATTTGGTGCTTTTTATGGTGATAGGACGTCCCCTAGCCAGTTGATCCCGAATGTTAATATCAAATTCATGGTCTACTCCCAAATACTTTTCATTAGAGCCCCATTTTTCCATAGCCGGCAAACATGACCGGTTTGAGGGGTGTTTTGGGGGATGGGCGGCCACTCAGTGACTTGGATTTGAAAATATATATCAGATAAGTGTTCTAGTCTAAAATACAAACTTTTAAGCCCCATATCACCCTTCCTGTTTTGGGGAAGGGGTGGACCCCCAGAAACTTGGTCCCATATTTGGATATCAGATTCATATTTTACTTGCAAATACCTTTTATTTGAGTCCCATATTGCCATGGTCAGTAATAAGACCTGTTTGGTGGGCGGTTTGGGGAAGGGGTGTACCCCCAGAATCTTGGTCCCACATATAGCTATCAGATTCGTCCCTTATTGTCATGGTGGGTAAATATGTCCGATTTGGGGGTGTTTTGGGGATTGGCGTTGTCCCCCAAACACTTGGTCCGACAATTGGATATCAGATACGTTTTCTAATCGTAAATACCTTTCATTCGAGTCCCATATTGTCGTGATTAGTGTATATATATATTTGGTAGGTATTGGGGTGGGGCGCTAAATTTTGTTTGTAGTTTACCATAAGAGAGCACACAAAATTTCGCTTACATCGCACCACCCATCTCCGAGATCTAACGTTTCTGAAAATTAGGGTAAGAGGGGTCCGCCCCCCCTTCAGATATCAAAAAGTGTAGTACCCTATTTTCACCACGGGATCATTATGTAACATCTGTGAAAATTTCAAGAAAATCGGTTCAGCCGTTTCTGAGTCTATAAGGAACACACAAACAAACAAACACAAATTGAGATGAGCTACATCAAGTTATTGACCGATATGAACCATACTTGTCATGGCTGTTAAGTTAGATTGAAAAGAGGGTGCATATATTAATCCGCCCCACTCCACTATGGACATACACCTAAGCCAGTAATCGGCTTGTTGTGCGCTCTAAATACAAAGAAAAGTAATCTCGAAAAAGAAAATCTTAGTAAAGAATTTCGTGCTACTTACAAAATCCTTAATTGTTTTCCATGCCACTCCCCTATGTTGGTCATGTGTGGTATAGTGTCCCCCCCTAAGTGCCGGTATCTGTTAGACGCGAAAGCCGGGCAATGACAAAGGAAATGCTCCAATGTCTCATCATCTTCCCCACATGCTGTACACACGCCAGCACTTGCCGCACCGATTTTACATATGTGCTATGCGGGCTTCGGGTTAACCAAGTTTATTGATGGTAGTCCTCTGGCCTTCACCGCCAAATCGTCTGCCCTTTCCCCTTACATCGTTATGGCCCGGCACCCAAACCATGCGTATTTTGCCATCCTCAGAGAAGTCGTTCATCTCCTTTTATACTGCAGGACTGTTCGTGATGATGTTCGGTAAAGATGTTCACCCTCGATGTTCTCACGTTAGCACCACACCACTTCACGCATTCCGTGATCGCCCGGATATCCTCCTGCAGGACCGTATTATCGTCAGGCAGTCTAAGACAGATCTCAGTCCCTGGGCTCTTAATGTAGACCCCCAGGCCCATTCTGTCCTCTAGCTTTGATCCATCCGTGTAACATGATATTTCAGATGGCAATACTAGGGTTCCGTCAATCCAAGACTGTGCCGATGGCAGCAGTGCCTCGCACAGACATTAAGGTTCATCTCAGGTATCCGATCGGAAATCTCTTTCCTTCTGTCCGGGTTTCCTATCGTCGCCTCGATTATACCGCGATGGAATGAGCTGATCCCATCCCTAATCCATTCTCCCATCGCCTTAAGTCTCATGGCCGCAGTGGCTGCCTCACTCTTAATCTCTATGTCAATGGTTCGGATATCTAGAATAGTCTCCAGTACCTTAGTTGGCGTGGTCCTCATCGTTCCGCCTATGACAAGTCAACAAGTTCTCTGAACCTGTTGTATGGTCCTAATGTTGTACTTTTTCTCCACAGCAGTCCACCAAACTACTGAGGCGGAAGTAAGTATTAGTCTAATCACGCTCCTGTAGATCCAGTGGACTATCCTCGGATTCAGGTCCCATTTCGAACCTACGGCCCGTCTACATATTGCCCAACATCTGTGAGCCTACTAAGTACGCTCTTGAATGTGACACTTCCAATTCAGTTTCCTGTCCAAGATCACACCTAAGTATCTGACCTTGTCAGATATGGAAATCGTCTTATTGAGGAAACGAGGTGCGTTAAATTCGCCCACCTGTCATGGTTGTTAGACAAAAAACAAACAAATTTTGCCCATGAACATTCCACAAAGGAACGGGGGCAAACTCCTCACAAATCAATGAGTGCAGTCCGATTCAAGTTTTAAGCTCAATGACAAGGGACCCCTCTTCACAGCCGAGTCCGAACGGCGTGCCGCAATGCGACACCTCTTTGGAGAGGATTTTTACATGATATAGTACCTCACAAATGTTGCCAGCATTAGGAGGGGGAAACCACCGCTGAAAATTTTTTTTGATGGTCTCGCCAGGATTCGAACCTAGGCGTTCAGCGTCATAGGCGGACATGCTAACCTCTGCGCTACGGTGGCCTACGGTGGTTGTTAGAAGTCATAGCTGCCAACCTCTAAAATTTCAGGCAAATCGAGTAAAAATGCGCCCTTCAATGGCTCAGAGTGTCAAATTGGGAGATCGGCTTATATGGCAGCTATATCAGGTTATCAATCGATTGAGACCATACTTGGTACAGTTGTAGGAAGTCATGCCAAAACGATGTATGCAAAATTTCAACCAAATTGGATAATAATTGCGTCCTCTAGAAGCTCAAGAAGTTGAATCGGGAGATCGGTTTATGTGGCTGCAATATCAGTTTATGGACTGATTTAGACCATACTTAGCACAATTGTTGGAAGTCATTCCTCAACGTCATGTGCAAAATATTATATTATTATATTTTTGTGGAAAATTTCAAGCGCCTAGCTTTGCTCTTTCAAAAGTTAACGTGCTTTCGACAGACAGACGGACGGACATGTGATGACGGTCAAGAATATATATACTTTATGGGGTCTTAGACGCATATTTCGTCCTATGGTGGAGGGTATAAAAATAGACAATAAATTACTTTTAGAATAAGGCTCACTTACATGCTCCAAAATGCCTATTAAACCCAAAACCGAAAGTCCCAAAAGAAAGCCTAGGGAACCACCAACATCGGCTATAAATTGAGTTGTGTCATAGTTAGGACGTTCTTCCATCATCTAAATAAATAGAATTTATATGACTTATATTGGCTATAAAATCATGTCCGATTTTTATATGCGTACCGATATCAACTTTGTTGTATAGTAAATATAAATCTGTGTTGTGGGTTCACCCATATTTTTCGTGAATTCTTTTCGATTTTGAATATAAGTGGAGAATAATCTAGATTCGCATGGCTGTAGACAATCGCATTCTGGTTCATCATCGCTGGCATAAACTCTGAAAATATAAAAGGGAAACATTTTTGTTAAATTAATATACCTTACCTAACCCAATACACCTTTATACGATGCGGGGATTGTGGGTTCGAACCCCACCAACCATTGGGCTGTCGCTACAAAATATGAGCAAGTCAGAAGGGAAAAGCCACTATTACCTTACCTTAAATAAAGAAGTGGCTTTCCTGCTACTCGACAGAACTCGAACCCAGACGTACAGCATCATATGCGGATATACTAACCTCTGCCCTAACCTAACCAACCTCTGAAGATGTAAGCGGAAGCATATGCGACTGGGAAGTGTTGGATGTTCATAGCTTCTCTGATCACCGGTATATAAGTATCAGCCTTGGGGAAAATACTGCAGAAGTGGTCCCTAAACAGAAGAAAGGCAGATTGGGTTAGATTTCGGCCCACATTCTGTAGGAATATCGCTTTTAGACCGGTATAGGAAGTGGAAACTGCGGAGGATATAGACTGACTTTAGACCCTGAATAACTCGCTTTTGTCAGCATGTCCTAGTCCTAGCCAAGGGGCAAACATTTACCGCCATGGTGGACCTCGGAACTGTTTGGTCTAAGAAAGGACTGCAGAAAACTCTTCAACAGAGCCAAGCCACATGGGCATCACATCGATAGGGACATCTATAAGGCTGAGCTAAGAAAATACAAGGGTATGCTGAGAAAGGCTCAGAACAAATCCTGGGTGAAATTCTGCAGCTACGTGGAGGATACATCTGAGGCCTCTAGGCTTAGGTAGATCCTATCCTTGAGACCTATTACGGTGGGATATATTCAGAAGTCAGAAAATGCATGGACAATATCTAATGAGGGAACACACGAACTACTCGTTGACACAAGTGTGCCAGGAACTCTCCAGCGAACAACGCTCAGTGGGAGAAAATAGAAAAAAACCAGTTAAATATATGCCGTGTGAGAAGGGGTAGAGATATATCTTTGAAATTTAAATGAGGAGCTGAGGTGTTATTGAGATATTGTGCAAAATTTCAAGACCCGCGCAAAATTCCAAAGTGGGCTACCAAAAGTGTTCTGGGTGTAAATCCGTGCAAGACAGTAGTAGTTCTTTTATGCAGGAGATACAAGTTATCTATAGTGGCACCTGTCTCCTGGGAAAGAGAGAATGTTCTATTTACTGAAAGCGCAAAATATCTGGGTGTTGTGCTTGACAGGAAATAGAATTTCAAATCCAACATTTTGGAGAGGGCAAGAGAGGCAACTCTTGCCCTATACACCTGCAAGAGGGCCATTGGCAAAAGTTGGGGATTTAAATCGCGTGTCATGCACTGGGTTTGATGATTTTGATGAAACTTGACACACTCATTGGCAAGTAAAATGAAACGCGTCATGCTAAATTTTGTCAAGATCGGGCCAAAATTGTGGCTTCTACAGCCTTTAAATGTCATAACGGATAAAATATATATATGGGAGCTATGTCTAAGTCTGAACCGATTTTGTTGAAATTTTACACAACTATTAAGGCTTCGAATAAAACACGTCATGCAAAATTTTGTAAAGATAGGGTCAACATAGTGGCTTCTAAAGCCTTTATAGGATATATCGGATAAAAGATATATATGGGAGCAATGGGAGCATCTTAATCTGACCCGATTTTGATGAAATTTCGCACAAGTATTAAGGCGCCAAACAAAACAGCTCATGCTTAATTCTTTAAAGATTGGACCAAGTGTGGACTTAAAAGACCACATCGGATGAAAGATATATATGGGAGCTATATTAAAATCTGAACCGATTTTGATGAAATTGGGACATCAAAAAAAGCTTCTCATATCATGTAAAGATCGGATTAAAATTGTGATTTCTATTGCTTTAAAAGTTCACATCGGATGACATCAAACAAGTAAAAGCGCGGTAAGTTCGGCCGTTCTTGGGAACCCACCACCATGGATTCTGCTAAAATATGGGAGCTATATCTGGTTATAGACCGATTCAGACCGTACTAAATACAGTTGTTGAAAGCCATAACGGAACACTATGTGCGAAAGTTCAGCTAAATCGGATAAAAATGGCGGCTTCCAGGGCCTCAATAAGTCAAATCGGGAGATCAGTTTATATGGGAGCTATTTCAGGTTCTTGACCGATTTGAACCGTACTTAGCGCAGTTGTTGGAAGTTATAATGGAACACTATGTGCAAACCTTCAGCCAAATTGGACAAACATTGCGGCTTCCAGGGGCTCAAGAAGTCAAATCGGGAGATCGGTTTATATGGGAGCTATGTCCAAATCTTAACAGATATGACCCATTTGCAATCCCCAACGACTTACATCAATATTAGGTGTCTGTGTAAAATTTCAAGCTGCTGGCTTTATGCGTTCGACCTCTATTGCGATTTGAACAGAAGGACGGACATGGCCAGATCGTTTCAGAACGACGGAACGATGAAGAAGATATATACTTTATGGGGTCCTTGATCAATATTTCGAGGTGTTACAAACGAAATGACTAGATAAGTATACCCCCATCCTATGGTCGTGGGTTTAAAAAGTGACTTGAGCAAAATTGCATAACAATCGGACAACAAATGCGACCTGTACCTTGATTACAAGAATATATGGACAGACAGACAGAAGGACAGAGCTCAATCGAATCAGGAAGTGATTCTAAGCCGATCGGTATACTTATCGATGGGTCTACCTCTTCTCCTTCTAAGCGTTGCAAATATATGCAAAAAAGTTATAATACCCTATACCACAGTGGTGGTGCAGGGCGTAAAAAATCCTGATTCAATTAAAAAAAATGATTGATTCAATTAATTTTTTAATTGAAAACATATAAGTAATACTTGTTCTGCGTACTGTTCGATACTTAGTCGGATCCGAAGTGCGCATAAGCGCACTGACAAGGATACCATTTGATTCAATATATTTAATGCTAAACCTAAACCCAACTGCGAAGAGGGCCATTGACAAAACTGGCCTGGCACTGACCTTATTTGTACTGCCGTTGATGTTGTGTTCTGGTGAACGATGATTCAAAACCTCACCTACTTCTCCTACTCACAATCAGTGGCACAAGCCAAAATAATGGAAAACATTATATTTCAACAATCGTTCATCAGTAAGAACAAGTAAAAGCGTGCTTTTACTTGTTCGGCCGGGCCGAATTTTATATACCCTCCACCATGGATCGCATTTGTCGAGTTCTTTTCCCGGCATCTCTTCTTAGGCAAAACAGAATATAAGAAAAGATTTGCTCTGCTATTAGAGCGATATCAAGATATAGTCCAGTTTAGACCACAATTAAATTATATGTTGGAGACCTGTGTAAAATGTCAGCCAATTCGAAGAAGAATTGCGGCCTTTGGGGGCTCAAGAAGTAAAATAGAGAGATCGATTTATATGGGAGCTGTATCAGGCAATAGACCGATTCAGACCATAATAAACACGTATGTTGATGGACATGAGAGGATCCGTCGTACAAAATTTCAATCGGGTAATAAATGCGACCTCTACAGACACAAGAAGTCAAGATTCCAGATCGGTTTATATGGCAGCTAAATCAGGTTATGAACCGATTTGAACCTTATTTGATACATTTGTTGAAAAAAAGAATGAAATACGTCATGCAAAATTTCAGCCAAATCGGATAGGAATTGCGCCCTCTAGAAGCTCAAGAAGTCAAGTCCCCAGATCTGTTTACATGACAGCTATATCAGATTATGAACCGATTTAAACCATACTTGGCACAATTGTTGGATATCGTAACAAAATACTTCGTGCAAAAATTCATTAAAATCGGATAAGAATTGCGCCCACTAGAGGCTCAAGAAGTCAAGACCCAAGAACGGTTTATATGACAGCTATATCAGGTTATAGACCGATTTGAATCATACTTGGAGCAGTTGTTGGAAGTGATACCAAAACACCACGTGCAAAATTTCAGTCGAATCGGACCAGAATTGCGCCCTCTAGAGACTCAAGAAGTCAAGACCCAAAATCGGTTTATATGGCAGCATATCAAAACATGGACCTATATGGCCCATTTACAATCCCAACCGATCTACACTAATAAGAAGTATTTGTGCAAAATTTCAAGCGGCTAGCTTTACTCCTTCGAAAGTTAGCGTGCTTTCGACAGACAGACGGACGTACGGACTGACGGACGGACATGGCTAGATTGGCATAAAATGTTACGACGATCAAAAATATATATACTTCATGGGGTCTCAGACGAATATTTCGAGTAGTTACAAACAGAATGTCGAAATTATTATACCCCCATCCTAAGTTGGAGGATATACAAATACTCTTACCTTTCGTATTCACCAATAAGAGTCATCACTGCCTTATAGGATGAACAGGACTCTATACTAACGTTGTGCATCCAAGGTCCCGAGCAATTGGCGTATGAGGCAACTGCTTGTAAAATACAGTCTTCGCCACACTGAAATTATATTTTTTATAAAAAGAAAGAAATCAATTTAATAGTCAATCTCAAATCTTCAGATTCAAAATATGGTCTTTAAAAATTCGCATATATCGAACTGGTTTATAGAAATTTGGTGCAATTTTCCCAAATTTCAAAATAAACTTACGCTTCGTCTGAACAAAAGAGGGACCAATGAAAAACTTCAACTTAATATGACATACGGACATTCTTACAACCATGATGAAATTTCCTTAGACAAAATTTTGTACTTTAAAGGATCAAATGTTATTTTGATTTTTCAAAATGGTGATTTTAAAAACCAATTATTAAGCTTTAATAAAAAAGTTCGAAGAACATTACACATTCACTCTTTTTTACTCACCTTAAGGGCACTGTAACCTTCTTGCTTGGAACATGATTGATATTTTTTCTCCACATTTGAAAAATATTGACTTTGCAGTTTAATTTCAATTTCTTCATCGATATCGACAAAAACATATTCCACACGTCCGGATGCCTTCATGTTAACCTCTGTAAAGTTTTCTCTAGGATCGTGTATGTACAGATGCCAACCGGGGCGAGTGACATAGTTTTCAGATTCCACCTCACTTTTTGGTACATGATGGCGTAACATTATGGAATAACCGGAATCTCTGGTAGCTCGTTTCAATGGCACCTTAGGTCGTATGGTATGGCAGCGACCCTCAAAGAACTGTATGCTGCTGGTGATTTCAACATCTGTAGGAAACAACCATTTATAATGCATGTGATAATGGCAGAATGGGGATCACTTACTGCTTGGCGAGGAATTAAGACCGAATTGTCTATTATAGAAAGTTTCACTTTGATTGTAGGTAGAATTCATGAAGAATTCCGTAATTGGAACTTCTCCATATGGATATGAGCTCCAACAGCTATTGTATTGGGGATGTTTACATGAATTTCCAGAAATGGCCTGTTTAAAAAGTTTATGAATAATAGTTAATTTGTATTTCCTTGAAGTCAGTAAAGCGGCAACTTAACGAGGTGTACTGAATTCACCCCTTTGAAAAATAGCTGTATATAATACATATAGTATTGTTGAAGTAGTTATCGGTTAGTGAGTTGATTCCCAGAACTGTTGTATACGTTCTTCATGCAGCTCTTCGCTAAGGAATTTTATAGGCGAGGATCCGTCCAGCTTGGAAGGAAATTGGGTTTGATTTACAGAAAGCGTTAAAACCTAGGTTTTTTCTTAATGGAATGTTAAATTCCTGCCAAAAAATATGTAAGAAAGCATTTGGTAGTCTTTGAAGCTGTAAACTGCTAGTCATGTATTGTATATTTGTCAGATCTATGAGGCTATTTGGTGTTATAGATTGGTGGACATCGCAAAAAACATACTAAACAATACCCAGGTGCATTCAAGAAATGAGTAAACCGTGCATCATAGCCGTACTAAGAACAGTACGGTCTAAAGCACGGAATGTAATTCCTAACCTCAATGCCTCTGCCTCAACGACCTCTCAAAGAAATGAGAACCTAAAGTGGAATTCCTTCTGACTGCTAATACGGGACACACACACAGAAGGTGTTCTATAGTCTCTTCTTCTATAGAAATGAGTAAACCGTGCATCATAGCCGTACTAAGAACGGTACGGTCTAAAGCACGGAATGTAATTCTTAACCTCAATGCCTCTGCCTCAACGACCTCTCAAAGAAATGAGAACCTAAAGTGGAATTCCTTCTGACTGCTAATACGGGACACACACACAGAAGGTGTTCTATAGTCTCTTCTTCTTCGATGTCTTCACAGCTTCTTCAAAAATCGTTGTGACCATCTATCATTCGTTGTCCTTCGGGCCTGGTCCTGAAAATTTAGCTTACATGTCGCTAGCGTCATACCCACAGACTCCAGTATCCCTGGAATGTGTAGGGTAGTTCCTAGTCTCGCAAGTTCGTCGCTTTACAATTCCCTGGGATAACTCTGTGGTCCGGCACCCAGAACAGGTGCATTTTTTTTGTTCGGATTTAATGGCTGTCTGAGAAGATATTTATACCAATCGTCGTTATGACATTATGTCTTAGCCATTCCACCATTTTCTTAATTGCAAGGATCTCTGTTTGATACACACTGCTGTGGTCGGGTAACCTTTTGGTTTCGGTAAAAGAATAATCTCTGTACTACATGCCCCATCGATTACATCGAGAAGACGGATATAAGTGGAACACATACCATGCGGATATCGATAAAACAGCGTCACGCAGCTCTCGTCCGACGATGCTCAAGGGAATCAATAGAGTTGGATACACTACTGCCACCAATAAATATAATCGTTCTCCTCTGGACAAGGTTCCAAGGATGTTTTGGAAGCTCCTGCCCATATTCATATGTGACTTATATCCCGTCTTCGGCCTGATGACGGTAGTAAAGATATTAAGAAGATCAACCGGAGTCAAATATATCTTACACAGCTTAACTTGGTTGCACTTTCGAAACTTCCTTTGGTATTGGAAGACGGGCAACACCTGATTGCTCAACATCCATACCATTGATAGATAGAAAAGATCAAAATGGATCAGCGAATCGTTTGGGTGGTAGCAAACAGCACTGTGTCTTACTTACTTTATTTTAATTGGCTATGACAGAACATTTGTTCCACTGGCCGAACGTAGAATAGCGCTCCAAGCACCTCGATCTTCTGCGCTTACCAACGTGTCACCTCCGGTCTTAAATAGTTCAACGGGTAACCCGTCGGCTCCTGCTGCCTTGTTGTTCTTCAGTCGGGTCACTGCTACTTGGACCTCATTCTGATTAGGAGCTTAAAATTTTATACCATCATCATTGATTGGTTCTGCGGTATCCTCTTCGCCGCCAACATCGGACACTAGCAGCTTGGTAAAATATTCTTTCCAAATCCTCAGCATATCAGTTATCAGATTTTCTTCTTTGTCTCTGCAGGAGGATGTGCCTGCACCAAGGCCATCGGTTTGATGTTTAATTCTTTGGTAAAATTTCCGTACTTCATTCTGACTCCTGTACATCTAAATTTGTTTACACTCACATCTTTCCATTTCCTTTTTCTTGGTACGGAATAGACGTTTCTCCTCTTTCCTTTTCCCCCGATACCTCTCCTTCATCTGGCGCGTTGCTACTGATTGCAGGGTTGCTCTCTATGCCGCATTCTTGGCTTCAGTAGTATCTCGACACGACTGGTCGTACTAGTTTCTTGGGGGAAGCTTCCGGTACCCAAGTACGGATTTCACGGCATCTTCCATGGCGTGGGCAATAGTTTGCCACTGCGCTATTATATCATCGGAACAAGGAGTGCTTTCATGAAGCAGTTGGGTCAGTCGAGTGGAGTATGCCGCTGCCATCTGAAGCTTTTCAATATCGAGCTTCGGTGCAGTGTCAGCTAGTACTTTTCTCGCCATGTTTAAACGGGTGCGAACCTTTGCTGCAACAACGTAATGATCCGAATCTATATTCGCTCTACGGATCGTTCGTAGATCTAACACGCTGGATTAATGCCTTCCAGAGACCCTTGAAAAGGAAAGCCAGAGATCGCAACACACACTACGCGTTTCGTACCATATTAGGTGTGAAGGCTTCAAGGGCCGTATATTGGTATGTTGTGTATATACCGAATTTATTGCGAAAACGCCTCTATGATATAAATACCACATTAACCACGCTCGACAACTCTGTCTATTAGCTGTACTTTTCCCAATACATGTGTTTTTGTACAATGGCAGATTTTTTGTATACACAATTACACTACTCCCACGGTATACACATGATTCTGTGCATCTGTTGGAAGTTATATTGAAAGCGTCGAACGCCAGACAACGGCATGGGCTCTCGCTGTTGCTCCGCTTGATAGGTATTGAATCGTGCA
This sequence comes from Stomoxys calcitrans, assembly GCF_963082655.1. NCBI lineage: Eukaryota > Metazoa > Arthropoda > Insecta > Diptera > Muscidae > Stomoxys > Stomoxys calcitrans. The sequence goes on along the minus strand of NC_081554.1, from coordinate 37,752,933 downwards.
CTGTGAAAATTTTTCACAAAACATTGTTACCCTTATTGTGGAAATCCTCACAAAAGTGTTATTTGCCATAAAAAAGACATATAGGAAAACTCTCCCATAATATGTTTAACCACCAGCATATTTTGGTAAAATGTGAAGTTTGCTTAGTGTTATTACAAAATATAAAAGTAGATGTGCTATATTTGCTAACAATTGTTAATTAAGCACCCCCAGAAAAGTTTTAGTCACCCCCCACAATTATAAAAACTACATTGTTTTCCACAAAATTTGCTAATTTTATTGCTTTTAAATGGGGGGAGGCCCCCACAGAAATATGGGCTGGTTTCGATAAATATCAACAATCACCAAAATGTCCTTTTAATATTAACTTTTAATAAAAAAGAAGAAGGCGGCTTTTAAGGTGTGGTGTATCTATCATTTTGACAAATCCCTATTCTTTTTTGTTAAGTGGCAACATTGGCTAGGATTTATTTAATTTTTTGCTGACGCTCCTAAAATTATGCTACAGTTTTTCAATACCAGCCCATAATTAACCGTTTATTTATTTTTTTTTAAATTCAAATTCAAATTCGAAGTGTATTGCTTAAAATTTTATCATTTATTTTCTACAGACTATTGCACTTACAGTCAACTCCTCCTCCTTATAGGGAGGATCTCGGCATATGGTAACAGCTGGCATTTCAATGGTGTCATTTAAATTGTAATAGGAATGTGTCGAAATAGGTGGATTATCCAATTTTGAGAAACATTCATAGAGCTGAATAAAGAAGCAACAAAGCAATGAATTAATAACACCAAGCTGCATCACCTTTGTGGCATAAGTTATATACCTGAACGATGACAATAATACAACAAACAAATAACACCAGGTAACGTATCAATTTGGCAGGATCTTTTAAGAGCCATGCCCTCAACTCCGACCAATAGCCCATTTTAGGCAATAGACTACAAAGTTTAACTTTTAGCCGCTCGCAACCGATCAATTTCGCAACTCACAAGAAACTGAATTTCATTGCATTCAAATGACAATTATTTGGATACACCTAAAATCAACATCTTGGACAAATTCCCACGCTTTCCATATATCCATTGATGGCCGATAAGAATAGTTGATTTACAAACCATTACCAGATAGGGTGTTCGAGATAAAATGGTGTAAACATATTCCTACACATGTCCTTTAACACTTTGCAGACGGTGCAGAAATAGAACACTTCATCCTTATGGTGTGTGTAGACCAGACAACAATCTTATCGAGGTTAGTGTTTTTCACTTTCCCAACTAATTGCTATGAAAAACACAAGATAACCTCAACCAATGCATGTATGTAAGGTGATTAAGCGTATCCACGAATGAAGCAGTGCACAAAGCATGTAGAAATGCTTGAATGGAGCTTTGGCAATTTTTATCAGCAGATGTTGTTTTTTTTTTGTTTTTGGCGGTCTACTGATGTGTCATAATTGATTTGACGCCCGATTAACTTGGTGGGACGAGAGGAATCTTTCTCATACCCACAATAACAATTTTGATACTTAACATCAGTTATTTATGTAGCTCCATATATGACAATAAACAGAGGTAATTAACCATATATACTAGACAAATTAATTGGGGTGAAAGAAATTCTCAACTATGAATTTCCAATTATCTCCTTTCAGTAGCAATAAATTTGTTGTGCTCGCCCATAAACGACTTGCTCTAATCTATAGATAAGTAATTCGACCTTTAGACAGATAGCAAAGAGAATATCTGTATTTAAACGCTTACATTGTTTAGAATTATCTATGTAACCCTCGTCGAATGGAGTTAGGTCAGGTTTCAAAATATTCCCAACAATGCCGTTGTTGTATAGGCATTGCCCGAGACTCGTTAGTCCAATGAGATTGAAATTGAAAGTTTTCAATGTTCCTGTTCTTTAGAAAATAGCTTAAAGATATAAAAAACGAAAGTGGCGAGTGTTACATATAGTTCATACGCAAGTCACTTCGTTTGAGAATGAAATGAATGAACTGAAATTTTTCCTTTAATATTTTTTCATTAGACGATTTTTATATTAACTCATTTAGTTTTATAGTTACCTCTAAATACAGCCGTAGCTCAAAGGTTAGCATGTTCAACTATGACGCCAAACGCTAAGGTTTGAATCCTGGAGAGAACATCTGAAAAAATTTCTAGCGGCGGTTAACCTATTCTAAGGCTGCCGACATGTAAAAATTCCTCGACAAAAATGATATATGAGAAGTTTGCCCTGTTCCGTAATGAAATATTCATGGGAAAACTCTCATTTGCATAAATATGGATTTTTTAAGAAATCCATAATCACGAATCTGAGTTTGGGTTCAAAGCCCAGTTGATTATCCTTGGTCTTAAACCCCTATGGATAGGCATATATACTGAACTTGACGATATAAGACTTAAGTTACTAGTACAAGTTACTGCACGAAGCTGTGGTGCTGAGAAGGACTTTCGGAGACAACTCCATAGTGGCCCGAAGAGCTGTTTAGTGTAAGAATGAGTTAAAGAAGGTTAAGTTAAGAAAGGCTAAGTCCAAATCCTCGATGTGTGAGTATTGGAGGACACCGTAGCGCAGAGGTTAGCATGCCCGCTTATGACGCTGAATGCCTGGGTTCGAATCCTGGCAGGAACATCAGAAAATTTTTCAGCGGTGGTTATCCTCTCCAAATGTTGGTGACATCTGTGAGGTATTTTGCCATGTAAAAACTTCTCCCCAAAGAGGTGTCGCTCTGCAGCACGCCGTTCGGACTTGGCTATAAAAAGGAGGTCCCTTATCATTGAGCTTAAAATTGAATCGGACAGCATTCATTGACATGTTAGAAGTTTGCCCCTGTTCCTTAATGGAATGTTCATAGGCAAATTTGTATTTGCAGTAGGATGTGGAAACAGGACTCGTACCAAGGGTTCAAACGTTAAATTCCACACTGCAGGCAGATTTGTTAGTGATTTTGGATAAGCAACCTATTGAGGTCTATATTCGGAACTGCGCCGCCTTGGTTAAGCTTAAACTGAGGGGACTTGGCATGGAGAAAACGACTACGGACACAGTTCCATTCCGTATGCTAAGGACGTGGTGTATAGACTGTGGGTCTCAAACTGCCTGGCATCGAAACCGATTTGATATAGGACTTCAAGATTTACTTTCCCAAAGGAGAAAGAAGTGGGAAGCAGATGCTGTGTTTAAAAAGGATGAGTCCCCGATATTCCAGGTGGGCTCAGGGATACACATTTCCATTCTGTATACAAAGGATGCGGTGGATAGACTGAGGGTCTCAGACTGCTTGGCAACGAGACCTATTTGATATAGGACTTTAAGATCTACGTTCCCGAGAGAGAAAGAAGTGGGAAGCAGATGCTGTGTTTGAGAAGGATGAGCACTCGGTATTCACAGATGGAGTAAGGAACGGACAGACACAACACAACAGTAAGTTGGTAAGACTGCCGGACGAGTGAACGGTCTTTCGAGCAGAATACTGTGTTATAACGAAGACTGCATATGAAATACTTGTAAAGGATTTACCATCTTCGAAACTCATGATCTTATGTGAAGAGTATTACGGTCCTGGATTTGAGGACAGTCAGGTCGAAGTGTGAGGAGGAGTGCTTGGAATTCCTTAATAAAATACGGGCTCACTTGGTTTACAGGACAGGATGGTATTCAAGGAAATAAGAAGGTGCTTGAATAAAGGGGATGACCTGGCGAGAACATCAGAAAATTTCCAGCAGTGGTTATTCTCTCTTAAAACGCCATTTATAAGGTATATCCACCATGTAAAAAATTCGCACACTAAGTGGAAGCGCCTTTCGGCACGCCATTTGAACTCGGCCATAAAAAGGAAAGCACTTATCACTAAGCTTAAACTTATATCGGACTGCACTCATTGATATGTGAGAAGTTTGCCCCCTCTTCCTTAATGGAAAGTTTGTGGCCACATTTGCATAGGCCTTCTACAAACCACCATTACAGACCAATATTGGTCCCATGTATACGTTTACCTTGCACAATATTATTTTGTTTTTTATTTCCTACCACAAGACTTTTTTTTTGAATCTATACACACAATTCCGTGAAAGCGCTGCGTATCATATGTACTCTGTTATGTTTATTTTTTGCAGCTTGTATTCCAAATTTAGAAATGTTTTTATTAAAAATGAACACACATTTTCACTTTTTTAGTTACTGTGTTGAGTTCTTATGTGTTTCTTTTACTCTTAAACCCACAAAGAAGCTATTTTTATGAAGCACAATATAGGTCATCAGCTAAATGTCATAGACACTATGACCTTTTTAATAGTCTGCAGTGGGAAGCGATGCATATACCAAAATCCCATCCAAATGTTTTAAAATCATGCATAGATTTGTTCCCTGTCGCAAATAAGATCGCTGTGAAGAAAGTTTTAATCTTTCTTGATGTTAATGAAGAATTGTTGATAATCCGTATGAAATATTTAAATTTTTGAAATATTGTTAAACAAGTAAAAAGGCGTTAAGTTCGGCCGGGCCGAACTTTGGATACCCACCGCCTCGGGCATACATGTAAACCACCTTTCGTCAAAATCCGGTGAAAAAAACAATACCTTATGCCCCATAGCAGCTATATCGAAATATGTACCGACGTGGACCAAATACATATGAGTACAAGTCATTGTTCAATTGTGTAAAACAAAATATTAGTCTTTTAAATAGCTATATCCAAAAAAAAAAACCGATCTGAACCATATACGACACGGATTTCGAAAAGCCTAACATACGTCATTGTGTCAAATTTCAGTGAAATCGGACAATAAATGTGCCTTTTATGGCCCTAAAACCTTATGTCGAGAGATCAGTCTATATGGCAGCTATATTCAAATCTGGATCGATTTGGCCATATTGCAGAAGGAAGTTGAAGGGCTTAACCTAACCCACTGTCCCGAATTTCGGCGGCATCGGACAATAAATGCGCCTTTTATGGGCCCAAAACCTTAAATCGAGAGATCGGTCTATATGGCAGCAGAAGTATGTCGAGGGGCTTAACGTAACTCATTCTCCCAAATTTCGGTGACATCGGTCAATAAATGCGCATTTTATTGGCCCAGTACCTCAAATCGAGAGATCGGTCTATATGGTAGCTATATCCAAATCTGGACCGATCAAGGCCAAATTGAAGGAGGATATCGAAGGGCCTAACACAACTCACTGGCCCAAATTTCAGCAAAATCGGATAATAAATGTGGCTTTTATGGGCACAAGACCTTAAATCGAGAGATTGGTCTATATGGCAGCTATATCCAAATCTGGACGGATATGGGCCAAATTGAAGTAGAATGTCGAAGGGCCTAACACAACTCACTGTCCCAAATTTCAGCAAAATCGGATAATAAATGTGGCTTTTATGGGCCTAAGACCCTAAATCGGAGGATCGGTCTATATGGGGGTTATATTGTAGTATATCTTAATATAGCCCCCATATAGACCGATCCTCCATCTTCGAACTTCGAAAAGTAGGAAATTTGAAAATTGTAGAGTAAGTTTAAAGAGTTTCTCAAAAATATTCCCAAAAATGAAAAAAGATTTTGATCTATGGAAACTTTTTAAGGAAAGCATTCAACCAGCATGTTAGGTGTACGAACGATCAGAGGAGCGAGCATCGATTCGGATCATTATCTTGTTGCAGCAAAGGTTCGCATCTGTTTTGTGAGAAACGTACGATCTGACACTGCATGAAAGTTAGACATCGGAAAGCTGCAAACACAACAGGTGGCAACGGCATACTCCACTCGGCTGGCCCAATTGCTTGCAGAAAGCACTACCTGTTCCTATAGCGACAGCGCCATGGAAGACCATTGCCCACAGCATGGAAAAAGCAGCAATGCCCGTACTTGGGTACCAAAAACCTCCCCCAAGGAACTCATGGTACGACCAGGATTGCTAAAAAGCTACTGTAGCCACGAATGAGGCATACAGGACAATCTTACAGTCAGTAGCAACACGCTAAATGCAGGCACGGTATCAGGGGAAAAGGAGAGAGGAAAAAACTTTCTTCCGCAAGAAGAGGAAGGAAATGGAAAAACGTGAGTAAGTAAAATAGAGAGATCGATTTATATGGGAGCTGTATCAGGCTATAGACCTATTCAGACCATAATAAACATATATGTTGATGGTCATGAGAGGATCCGTCGTACAAAATTTCAGGCAAATCGGATATGAATTGCGCCCTCTAGAGGCTCAAGAAGTCAAGACCCATGATCAATTTATATGGCAGCTATGTAAAAACATGGACCGATACAGCCCATTTACAATCCCAACCGACCTACACTAATAAGAAGTATTTGCGCAAAATTTCAAGCGGCTACCTTTACTCCATCGAACGTTAGCATGCTTTCGACAGACAGACGGACGGACATGGCTAGATCGACTTAAAATATCACGACGATAAAGAATATATGTACTTTATGGGGTCTCAGACGAAAATTTCGAGTAGTTACAAACAGAATGACGAAATTAGTATACCCCCATCCTATGGTGGAGGGTATAAAAACTCCACGGACGTGTTTGTTTCTTAGAAGTAATCGTGGACCCAAACACAAATCTCAAATTCGTGTTCCAGGAGTTTTAAATATGTGAGCAATGCTGCATTGAAATCCAGGGTGCGCCCTATACATCTCTCTTTTTGCAAGAATTTATATTTAAAATTTTAAGTTTTTCGATTAAATTTTTAATGATTCAATTAAAAAGTTAATTGGATATTTCGAAAATTTATTAATTTTTTAATTGGACCAATTAAAAAATTAATTGGAAATTTCAAAAATTTTTCAATCAATTTTTTAATTGAATATGAAATTTTTCAATCACCTTTTACCAAAAACTGTGATTGATATTATCAATTTCGTGATTGAAGCAGTTTCAATTAAAATATTAATTGGATCAATTAATTTCGTGATTGAGAACGATTTTTATTTTGTTCTGTGTACGTTCGGCTAGATGAGTAAATTTTCTGTAATGGCAAACAGAACTAAAGTAAGTTTTAATTTATATATTTTAGGTTGTGTATACCAACCATGCTAATCTAGTCATTGCGTCTGTAACACATCGAAATATTGATCTGAGACCCCATAAAGTATATATATCATTGATTTTCTTGACATTCTAGGGCGATCTATCCGTGTCCGTCCATCCGTCTGTGGAAATCACAATATCGGTCGATCACGATAGACTAATCACTCGAAATTTTGTACTGATAATTTTTGTTGAGGCCACCGTAGCGCAGAGATTACCATGTCCGCCTGGGCTCGAATCCTGGCGAGAGGATCAGAAAAAATTTTCGGCGTTGGTTATCACCAACTAAGCCTAGTAATATTTGTGAGGTACCCTATGGAGTTGTCGCACTGCGGCACGCTGTTCGGATTCAGCTATAAAAAAGAGGCCCCTTATCATATAGCTTAAAACTTGAATCGGACAGCACTCAGTAATGTGGGAGAAGATTGGCCCAGTTACTTAGAGGAATGTTCATGGGCAAATTTGCAAATTAGCATTGCATTAATGTTTTGTTGATGTAGGTCGTTAGGGATTGCACAATTGACCATATCGACTAAGGTTTGGTCCTTCGACTTGGCTTCGTGCGCCCCTAGAAGTCGCCACTATCATCCGATTTGGTTAAAAATTTAGTATGCAGTGTCTCAATTTTTAGCCGATTTGGCTGAAATTTGTATGTTTTTAGAAGAATCCATAGTGGTGGATTCCCAAGATTCGACCCGGCCGAACTTGTACGTTTTTACTTATTTTTACACATTTTTTATATCTATATATTATATTAATAACCAATGCATGGATCTTTTTCTTTTCAATCTTTGAAATGATTCAAATTTTGCAGTATTACCCCCTACAAAGTTCAAAACTCTGAGTATGATGGCATATCTAAAACAGTTTACCCAGATGGTGCCTTCTGATTTGATTCTTAATTTCTTGCATGACTTCATAGAATATGCTCACACTATTCAATTTGTCTTTACATTAATCAAAAATCCGAAATTTCTTTGGGCTCTCTTAGATTTTTTATATTTAGAAATAAGCTTTTTCAGTAAGATCACTGGCAATCGATTTTATTTCACATTCCAAAGAGAAAAAATGTAGAAAATTTTGCTGTTAAAAAATTTTGAATTTTCTACATGCAACACCAGACAAAATGGCACAATTTAAATTTCTAAAATTTCTAAACTTTTCGGTATGGATAACATGTATGGCACTATCCTTTTTTTCTTGTGTTTTAATTTTTTTTTTTACAATATTTTCTGAAAATAATTAGATAAGGATCATCACATCTCCATTGCATACCATGTGCCCAATGGTTGGCAAAAGACTGGCAAGCGATTCAAAGTCGTCTAACTAGCTGCTTGCCGAATGGCAAACAACAGAGAAAAACAGCGGGGCCAAAAGTAGCCCGAGTTGTCATGTTCATGGTTTTGTGTAGTAAGAGGCTCTGAAGCTGTAGACATAGACATTTTCCTGTGTGTGCCATGCATTAATTTTTTGCTTCGTTGGCGATCTTGGAATGGGGAAAACGACTTGCATGGAAATGCGGGACAATGGCCATTTTCACAAAAGCATTCTCTATTGTTGGAACTCTCTTCTTAGATTTTTGACGCTAGGGGTTTTCTCCTTAATATGCGTTTGTGCGTGTATGTATGTGTGAGCTCTCTGTGTTGTCTTGGTATGCGTTGTTTTTTTAGTTAGTATGTATAGGTTAACTACAAAAAAAAAACTTGTTGATCGTTTCGCTTTTCTTTCTCGAAAATATTTTGGTTTATTTTTAGTGTGAAATTCTTTTTCTTTGAGTAAATGTTTTTCAAACAGTAGAACATAGCATATGAAAAAAACCACAACAACCAACAAAAGCAAAAATCACACTTTAGCAATCATTGTTTTTACGTCACATAAAAGACATTTGGTTTTAAGGAAATTTTGAAAATCAAAAATAAAAAAACCTGTGTTGCAAGAAAAAAATCGATATAATTGGTTTTCAATTGAAATCTTTTAAATTATGGACGTCATTTGTCAATTTTTAGATTATCAATATTTGGTCAATGCCAAACCACACTAGTTTACAGATACTTGGGGGTTGTGCATAAATTTTTATACCCACCACCGTAGGATGGGGGTATACTAATCTAGTCATTCCGTTTGTAACACCTCGAAATATTCGTCTAAGACCCCATAAAGTATATATATTGTTGATCGTCTCGACGTTCTGAATCGATCTAATCATGTCAGTCCGTCTGTAGCGTAAAGCTAGCCGCTTGAAATTTTGCACAGATACTTAATATCGATGTACAGCGGTCAAAAAAAGTATTCATCATTCAATGTTTTTTTTTTAATAAGTCTACAAAAGACAATTGGAATAAAAACATATTAAACTAATGATGCAGTAGTGCTTGTGTGATATATATGTACACAATTTCATTGTTTTTAAAGAAAAAAATAGTATTTATTGGAACAAAAAGGGCCATTTTACAGCTGAACACAAAAAATTAAACAAAAAAGTATTCATCATTGCAAAAAAACAAAAAAATAAATAACATAATTTAAAAAAATTAATACTTTGTTATTCGACCACCGCGTCTTATAACTTCTTTTAAACGGTTTGACATCGATTGGACTAATTTAGCGGTTATATTTTGGTCTATATTAGTCCATTCCTCCATTATCACCTGTTGCATTTGACTCTTGCTCGAAAAATTGCGCGTTCTCAATTTGCGTTCGAGATGTTCCCAAAGATGTTCAATTGGGTTCAAGTCGGGACTTTGAGGAGGAGTTTTAATGACTTTGGGGCAGTTATACAGCATCCACATCTTGGTATTTAAAGCAGAATGTTTGGGGTCATTATCTTGATAATATTGAAAGTTATTACCAAGCCCAAGTTTTACAGCACTATCTTTTAAATTCCTCTTTAAAATGTCAATGTAATACTTATGATCCATTACTCCATTAATAATTTCAAGATTTCCCGCTCCTGAAGCCGCCATATACCCCCAAACCATTAAACCACCTCCACCATGTTTTACAGTAGCAACTGTGTTTCGTTCTTCAAGCTCTGTATTTGGTTTTCTGTACACTATGACCTTTCCATCGCACCTAAAAAGATTAAACTTGCTCTCGTCTGCAATAATGACTGTTTTCCAAAATGATTCGGGCTGTTTTACATACATTTTTGCGAAGTTTAGCCTTTTCACTCGGTTTATTTTATTTATAAAGGGCTTCTTACGTGCAGTTCTTCCTCTGTAACTATGCCTTTTGAGTGTATTTCGAATTGTTTGTGTAGTAACTTCCTTCCCTAAATATTCCATAGTGTTTTTACGAAGAATGGTCGCATTTGTCTTCGGAGTTTTCTGAACTTGCCGCACTAGCCAACGCACATCTCCAACTGAAAGTGCTTTTGGTCGACCAGATCTTGGTTTATTGTCAACAGTTTTCGTTTCTGTCCACTTTCTGATGATGGATTGTATAGTAGATCGTGGTCTATTTAATATTTCACTGATAGTTTTTTGAGTTAAACCATTCCTGTGGTGTTTTATTATCAAAACTTTTACCTCATCAGAAACCTCGTTTTGCTTACGACCCATTTTGACAAAAACTATATTTTCAATGAAATTAAATATTTGCTGTCAAGGGCAAAGCCTCCTTTACTAAATAAAACAGAAAAGGGGGATTCCCAAATAATATTTGAATTTGACTTTGATGATAGCACATCAATGATGAATACTTTTTTTGTTCTGTTTTTGGTGTTATTATATAAAATTGCATTTTTTGCGCTAATTAAATTTATTTTTTGAATTTATTTTAAAACATATTACGAAAAATAAACTATTGCATAAAACTGCATTATTTGTTTACTTTAAATTTTCTTCAATTACCCAAAATAAGTGAATTTATTATCAATTTTGCTAATGATGAATACTTTTTTTGACCGCTGTAGGTCGTTGGGGATTGCAAATGGGCCATATCGTTTCAGATATAGATATAGCTCCTATATAAACCGATCTCCCGATTAGACATCTTGACCCCTGGGAGCCGAAATTTTAGTCCGATTTGGCTAAAATTTTGCATGTAGTGTTCTGTAATGACTTCCAATTACTGTGTCAAATACGGTCAAAATCGATCTATAACCTGATATAGCTCCTATATAAACCGATCTGACGATTTGACTTCTTGAGCCCTTGGAAGCCCCAATTTTGGTCGATTTGGCTGAAATTTAGCATGTAGTGTTCCGTTATGACTTTCAAGAGCTGTGTCAAGTACGGTCCAAATCGGTCTATAACATGATATAGCTTCTATATAACCGTAGCTAAGCACGGTTCAAATCGGGTTTTAAACGAACCATATAAACCAATCTCCCGATTAGACATCTTGAGCCCCTGGAAGCCGCAATTTTAGTCCGATTTGGCTGAAATTTTGCATGTAGTGTTCTGTTATGACTTCCAATTACTGTGTCAAATACGGTCCAAATCGATATATAACCTGGTATAGCTTCTATATAAACCGATATCCCGATTTGACTTCTTGAGCCCCTGGAAGCCGCAATTTTTGTTCGATTTGGCTGAAATTTTGCATGAAGGGTTCTGCTATGACTTCCAAAATCTGTGTTTAGTATGGTCCAACTCGGTCTATAACCTGATATACCGATCTTCCGATTTGACTTCTTGAGCCCTTACAATTTATGTCCGATTTGGCTAAAATTTTGCACGCGGCGTTCTGTTATGACTTTCAACAACTGTGCCAAGTACGGTCCAAATCAGTTTATAACCTGATATAGCTCCCATGTAAACCGGCCTCTCGATCATCCTTGTTTGGTTCCTATGATGCTCGATATGACAAAGCGAGTTGTTGGCTTTTAAATAACCATTGGCCATGAAGTTCCCGCGCCGATTGGTCCTTTGGACCGGAACGAGCTTGTTCGCCAATAAGAGCTAGATAAGGATCGCCATCTCCACATATAGACATGAGGCTACAACAAAAACAACCTTCTTGAGGCAACACGAATAAATGTCAAAACCGAGAGATCGGTCTATATGGCAACTATATCTAAATCTGGATCGATGTGTGACATATTGCAGAAGTATTTCGAAGGCCTTAACTTAACTCACTGTCCCAAATTTCGGCGACATCGGACAATAAATGCGCCTTTTATGGGCCCAAAACCTTAAATCGAGAGATCAGTCTATATGGCAGCTATATCCAAATCTGGACCGTTCAAATTGAAAAAAGTATGTCGAAGGGCCTAACATAACTCACTATCCCAAATTTTTGGCAAAATCAGACAATAAATGCCCTTTTTATGGGTACAAGACCTTAAATCGGGAGATCGGTCTATATGACAGCTATATCCAAATTTGGACCGATCTAGCCCAAATTGGAGATGAATGTCAAAGGGCCTAACACAACTCACTGTCCAAAATTTCAGCAAAATCGGATAATAAATGTGCTTTTATGAGCCTAAGACCCTAAATCGGCGGATCCGTCTATTTGGGGGCTATATCAAGATATAGTCTGATATAGCCCATCTTCGAATTTAACCTGCTTTTGGGCAAAAACAGAATCTCTGCAAAATTTCAGCTCAATATCCCTATTTTTAAAGACTGTAGCGTGATTTCAACAGACAGACGGAGGACATGGCTAGATCGTTTTAAAGTTTGTACGCTGATCTATAATATATATACTTTATAGGGTCGGAAATGGATATTTGTTGCATATTGGTGTTGCAAACGGAATGACAAAATGAATATACCCCCATCCTTCGGCGGTGGGTATAATAGTAAATAATATTAGCTTTCCGAATCAGTTAAATTAAATTTTAAAATCGGTTCAGAAATACTTTCACAAGCAACAAAATAAGAGACCAGCCTCTGCGAAAATTTAAAAAAAAAAAAAAACAAAAAAAAAAAATAATTTTTAGTCAAATTTCTTGGATCTATCGGGCACATTTGAAAATCGGACCATAAATGCGCTTTTGACAACTGTACATAAACTGGATAACCCCTCAGCTAGGACCATGTAAAATTTCATGATGATATCTCTATCCGTTCCAAAATGGCAGACTTATTTCGACTTTTTTTTCCCATCCCACTGTGCAGTGTCACCCAACCCATATAATAACAATGCTCAAGGGAGACAAAAGAGTTGGATATCCAACCGTCGCCAATCAACACTAGCGCTCTTCTCTGAACGCAGTCCAGAAATTCCAAGGATGATTTGGAAGTTCCAACCCATACATGTAAACTATATTCCATTTCGGTCTGATGCAGGTAGTATAGATATGGAAAAGGTCGGAGGGAGTGAAGTACAATAATTCTTGCACCGCTTAAGAAAGTCTAAACTCTTGCATGCTTCTTTCGACACTCAAAATACATGGTTTGACCAACGGACATCATTTTGTATCTCCATGCCCAGAACATCAAGAGAATCTGGCTTTTCAACATCTATACCGTCGATAAATATTGGCTATTGGATAGAGTCAGTTAAATGCATAAACTATGCAATTTGTATGAGTTGCCTGGAATTTTGCATGTGTGGTTTTGAAATGGCTTTTGATGTTCATACCCAGTTTAATCCTAATCGGTTCTTAACATGAAAATGCAAAATAGCCCAATAAAGACTATTTGCATAACGATTTGATTCAAGTTTTAGTTCAATGACAATGGAGCTTCTTTCTGTAGCCAATGTCCGAAAGACGCACGGTGGTTAAAACGGCGAAAAAATTGGAAATAAATCCAAAACTTTTTGTCTGTTGATCTGAGCGTTAATAATGTTGTAGATATTTGTAGAGGAGGGCATAGGCCTTCAGCAAATTGTCGTGGTTGATCTATAACTTTTATATAGGGTGAGATAAGGGTGTTAAGGTTGACCACTTTCCACTTCTCCAACCTTCAAGAGGCTAAAACTTTTAACCCTCTGAACCAATTTCCATGATTTAGGCCTCTGGAGAAAGACCTCGGCGAGATCATGCATGCACCACCACTTTATCGGGTAGAGCGTTCACTATTCACTATGACATATAAATAGTTTAATTTTAAACTATCAAAGTTTTGGCTTAGTTTTTTTCAGTGTTTTCTTAATAACTCCGCCAACTTTTAAGCCAATATATGTATGTACAAAAAATCGTGTCAATATCTTCAGCGGTTTAAAAATGCCCTCGTTTTCAATATGAAAAATATTTTGTTGCCAAATATTTGCTAAATTTTCCAAAGAGATACTCCTATTTCTTTGCATTTTCAAAAAGCGGAAGTACTAAGAAAAGTTTTAAATGGCAAATTGACTCATTTGGATGTCAAACAACCCAGGGTGGAGGTAAACTAATTTTGTCATTCTGTTTGCAACACCTCGAAATATGCGACTAAGACCCCATAAGGTATATATATTCTTGATCGTCATGACATTTTAAGGTGATTTAGTCATGCCCGGCCGTCTGTCCGTCCGTCTGTCTGTCGAAAGCACGCTAGCTTTCGAAGGAGTAAAGCTAGACGCTTGAAATTTTTATTAGTGTAGGTCAATTGGGATTGTAAATGGGCCAAATCGGTCCATGTTTTGATATAGGTGCCATATAAACCGGGTTTTGACTCTTGAGCCTTTAGAGGGCGCCACTCTAGCCCGATTTGACTGAAATTTCACACGTGGCGCTTTGGTATCACTTTCAGCAACTGTGCTAAGTATGGTGCAAATTAGTTCATAAACAGATTTAGCTGCCTTATAAACTGATCTTGGGTCTTGACTTTTTGAGCCTCTATAGGGCGCAATTTTCACGCACGTGGTGTTTTGATATAACTTCCAACAACTGTGCTAAGTATGATTCAAATAGGTTCATAAACTGGTATAGCTGCCGTATAAGCAGATCTTGGATTTTGACTTCTTGAGACGCTAGAGGGCGCAATTCTCATCCGATTTAGCTGACATTTTGCATGAGGTGTTTTGTTAAGTCTACCAACAACTGTGCTTGGTATGGCGCAAATCGGTACGTAACATGATACAGCTGTCATATAAGCCGATCTGGAATCTTGACCTCTAGAGGACGCAATTCTCATCAGATTTGGCAGAAATTTTGTACAACGACTTCTCCCATGACCTTCAACATACGTGTCTCATATGGTTTGAATCGATCTATAGCTTGATACAGCTCCCAATAAACCGATCTCCCGATTTTGTTTCTTGAGGCCCTACAAGGCGCAATTCTTATCCGAATGATATTTGATCGATAATTTGAAGCTCCTATGTAGATATTTTGACACCTAGTTAAGTGAAGTCTAAATAGAATTTAGAGTGCATAGAATCCTAATTGGGAAATGTTATTGCCAGAATTTGAAAACAGATGTTCAGCGCTATATGCGGAACTCTGTTCCGAAATTTTGCAACATAGAGGATATACCAAAATCGAATAACTTTTCGAACAGACGAACATAGCTATTTCGAATCAGAAAGTAATTCTGTAACCAGTAAGGAAGAGCTATAGGCACTGTATAAAATACTACTTTCGTGATAATATGTTCAATTTGTTATAACTACAGTTGACAAATGACAACATTATTACAAATTGACCAAAATCTGACGAACATATTTATGGGAGCTATATTTAAATCTGAACCGATTTCGACCAAACTTCTCCGATATTGTGGTAGTCGTCGAGGAAAGTATTGTTAAACTTTTTTGGCAAGATTGGTCAATAAATGCGTTTGCTGTGACTCAAGAAGTTAAAATCGGGAGCTATAAAATTTGAGAGCCATATCTTAACCTTATGAAAATTTGCAATTTTTGATGCCAAAAATTTTTTTGAGTTGAGTAAACAGTGTTGAAAATTATGGCAAAAAATTCGGATTAGTGCAACTCCTATATCTTTTCTTCAAAAAACAAGCTCAAAATCGCATAATTAATACCCGAAACACAAGATGAGTTTGAAATCGCTGTAACTTATTTTTGTTTTTCGAATTTAAAAATTCTGAGGACACCGTTGGATTTGCGAAAAAATCTCTTTCCTTAATGGTGCTAGTTAAAGCAATACTCTTTTCTGTTTCCTTGAAAAATGTATAATCTCGCTTCAAAATCGCATAATTCATACCCAAAAAAACCAACGTGAGTTTGCTATTGCTGTAACTTCCTTAGTTTTGCTGACTTCAGAATTTTTCGGACACAGTTGGATTCGTGAAGAAAACCGCTTTCCATAGTGGTGCTGGATGGAGCAATAATGTAAAGTTTTCTGTAAAAAAACATCGCAATAACCTGTTTTTTTTTTGGGCGTAACAATTCAAGGTCGTTTTAAAGGTTTAAAAAGGCTCTAACTCCTTCATTTTTTCGAATTTCGAAAATTTTCCAGAATTCCGCAGTTCGAAATTCGAAGAAGATTCGTACAATAAACAGAATTACCTAAAATTTCACATTTTATTTTTTTTTTTGCATTTTTTTGGCAAAGGCTAACCCCTTATGAAAATTTTCGATTTTTGGTGCGAAAAAATTTTTCGAGTAGAGTATACAGTATTTTTCGAGTTGAGTATATGAAAATTCTGGGGACACCGTTGGATTCCTCAAGAAATTCCCTTTCCGTAATTGTGCTGAACGAAGCAATACTCTTTCCTATTCACTTGAAAACTTTAGAGTATTACTTAAAAATCGCTTAATTAATATCCAAAAAATTAAAAAAACCAACGTGAGTTTGCAATTGCTGTAACTTCCTTAGTTTTGCAAACTTTACAATTTTTCACACACCGTTGGATTCGTGAGGAAAATCTCTTTCCGCAGTGGTGCTAGATGAAGCAATAATGTAAAGTTTTCTATGAAAAACATCGCAAAAACCAAATCTTTTTTGGCGTAAAAATTCAAGGTCGTTTTCAAGGTCAAAAACGCTGTAACTCCTTAATTATTTCGAATTTCGAAAATTTTCCAGAATTCCGCAGTTCGAAATTCGAAGAAGATTCGAACAATTAACAAAATTACTTAAAATTTCACATTTTATTTTTTTTGCATTTTTTTATGAAAATTATGAAAATTTGGAATTTTTGATGCGAAAAAAATTTTTGAGTTGAGTATACAGTATTGAAGATTATCGCAAAAAAATCGGTTTAGTGCAACTCCTATGGTTTTTCTTTAAAAAAACAAGCTCAAAATCGCGTAATTAATATTCGAAAAATGGTAAAAAATCGAGGTGAGTTTGGAATTGCTGTAACATCCTTAGTTTCGCGAATTTCAAAATGGTAAAAAATCGAGGTGAGTTTGGAATTGCTGTAACATCCTTAGTTTTGCGAATTTCAAAATTCTGGGGATACCGTTGGATTCCTCAAGAAAGTCCCTTTCCGTAATGGTGCTGAACGAAGCAATTCTCTTTCCTATTCACTTGAAAACTTTAGAGTATTGCTTCAAAATCGCATAATTAATATCCAAAAAATTAAAAAAAACCAACGTGAGTTTGCAATTGCTGTAACTTCCTTAGTATTGCAAACTTTAAAATTTTTAACACATAGTTGGATTCGTGAGGAAAATCTCTTTCCATAGTGGTGCTAGATGAAGCAATAATGTAAAGTTTTCTATGAAAAACATCGCAAAAACCAAATCTTTTTTGGCGTAAAAATTTAAGGTCGTTTTCAAGGTCAAAAACGCTGTAACTCCTTAATTATTTCGAATTTCGAAAATTTTCCAGAATTCCGCAGTTCGAAATTCGAAGAAGATTCGTACAATAAACAGAATTACCTAAAATTTCACATTTTATTTTTTTTTTCATTTTTTTGGCAAAGGCTAACCCCTTATGAAAATTTGCAATTTTTGATGCGAAAAAAATTTTTGAGTTGAGTATACAGTATTGAAGATTATCGCAAAAAAATCGGATTAGTGCAACTCCTATGGTTTTTCTTTTAAAAAAAAACAAGCTCAAAATCGCGTAATTAATATTCGAAAAATGGTAAAAAAATCGAGGTGAGTTTGGAATTGCTTTAACATCCTTAGTTGTGCGAATTTCAAAATTCTGGGGACACCTTTGGATTCCTCAAGAAATTCCCTTTCCGTAATGGTGCTGAACGAAGCAATACTCTTTCCTATTCACTTGAAAACTTTAGAGTATTGCTTCAAAATCGCATAATTAATATCCAAAAAATTAAAAAAAACCAACGTGAGTTTGCAATTGCTGTAACTTCCTTAGTTTTGCAAACTTTACAATTTTTCACACACCGTTGGATTCGTGACGAAAATCTCTTTCCGTAGTGGTGCTAGATGAAGCAATAATGTAAAGTTTTCTATGAAAAATATCGCAAAACCAAATCTTTTTTGGCGTAAAAATTTAAGGTCGTTTTCAAGGTCAAAAGCGCTGTAACTCCTTAATTATTTCGAATTTCGAAAATTTTCCAGAATTCCGCAGTTCTAAATTCAAAGAAGATTCGTACAATAAACAGAATTACCTAAAATTTCACATTTTATTTTTTTGCATTTTTTTGGCAAAATTTTCGATTTTTGGTGCGAAAAATTTTTTCGAGTTGAGTATAAAGTATTGAAGATTATCGCAAAAAAATCGGATTAGTGCAACTCCTATGGTTTTTCTTTAAAAAAACAAGCTCAAAATCGCGTAATTAATATTCGAAAAATGGTAAAAAAATCGAGGTGAGTTTGAAATTGCTGTAACATCCTTAGTTTTGCGAATATCAACATTCTGAGGACACCGTTGGATTCGTCAAGAAATTCCCTTTCCGTAATGGTGCTGGACGAAGCAATAATGTAAAGTTTTCTACGAAAAAAATCGCAAAAACCAAATCTTTTTTGGCGTCAAAATTTAAGGTCGTATTCAAGGCCAAAAACGCTGTAACTCCTTCATTTTTTCGAATTTCGAAAATTTTCCAGAATTCCGCTATTCGAAATTCGAAGAAGATTCGAACAATTAACAAAATTACTTAAAATTTCACATTTTATTTTTTTTTGCATTTTTTTGGCAAAGGCTAACCCCTTATGAAAATTTTCGATTTTTGGTGCGAAAAAATTTTTGAGTTGAGTATCCAGTATTGAAGATTATCGCATAAAAATCGGATTAGTGCAACTCCTATGGTTTTTCTTAAAAAAAAACAAGCTCAAAATCGCGTAATTAATATTCGAAAAATGGTAAAAAAAATCGTGGTGAGTTTGAAATTGCTGTAACATCCTTAGTTTTGCGAATTTCAAAATTCTGAGGACACCGTTTGATTCGTCAAGAAATTCCCTTTCCGTAATGGTGCTGGACGAAACAATACTCTTTCCTATTCATTTGAAAACTTTAGAGAATTGCTTCAAAATCGCATAATTAATATCCAAAAAATTAAAAAAAACCAACGTGAGTTTGCAATTGCTGTAACTTCCTTAGTTTTGCAAACTTTAAAATTTGTAACACATAGTTGGATTCGTGAGGAAAATCTCTTTCCATGGTGGTGCTAGATGAAGCAATAATGTAAAGTTTTCTATGAAAAACATCGCAAAAACCAAATCTTTTTGGCGTAAAAATTTAAGGTCGTTTTCAAGGTCAAAAACGCTGTAACTCCTTCATTTTTTCAAATTTCGAAAATTTTCCAGAATTCCGCAGTTCGAAATTCGAAGAAGATTCGTACAATAAACAGAATTACCTAAAATTTCACATTTTATTTTTTTTGAATTTTTTTGGCAAAGTCTAACCCCTTATGAATATTTGCAATTTTTGATGCGAAAAAAATTTTTGAGTTGAGTATACAGTATTGAAGATTATCGCAAAAAAATCGGCTTAGTGCAACTCCTATGGTTTTTCTTTAAAAAAACAAGCTCAAAATCGCGTAATTAATATTCGAAAAATGGTAAAAAATCGAGGTGAGTTTGGAATTGCTGTAACATCCTTAGTTTTGCGAATTTCAAAATTCTGAGAACACCGTTGGATTCGTCAAGATATTCCCTTTCCGTAATGGTGCTGGACGGAGCAATTCTCTTTCCTATTCACTTGAAAACTTTAGAGTATTGCTTCAAAATCGCATAATTAATATCCAAAAAATTAAAAAAAACCAACGTGAGTTTGCAATTGCTGTAACTTCCTTAGTTTTGCAAACTTTACAATTTTTCACACACCGTTGGATTCGTGAGGAAAATCTCTTTCCGTAGTGGTGCTAGATGAAGCAATAATGTAAAGTTTTCTATAAAAAACATCGCAAAAACCAAATCTTTTTTGGCGTAAAAATTCAAGGTCGTTTTCAAGGTCAAAAACGCTGTAACTCCTTAATTATTTCGAATTTCGAAAAATTTCCAGAATTCCGCAGTTCGAAATTCGAAGAAGATTCGTACAATAAACAGAATTTCCTAAAATTTCACATTTTATTTTTTTTGCATTTTTTTGGCAAAGGCTAACCACTTATGAAAATTTGCAATTTTTGATGCGAAAAAAATTTTTGAGTTGAGTATACAGTATTGAAGATTATCGCAAAAAATCGGTTTAGTGCAACTCCTATGGTTTTTCTTTAAAAAAACAAGCTCAAAATCGCGTAATTAATATTCGAAAAATGGTAAAGAAATCGAGGTGAGTTTGAAATTGCTGTAACATCCTTAGTTTTGCGAATTTCAAAATTCTGAGGACACCGTTGGATTCGTCAAGATATTCCCTTTCCGTAATGGTGCTGGACGGAGCAATACTCTTTCCTATTCCCTTGAAAACTTTAGAGTATTGCTTCAAAATCGCATAATTAATATCCAAAAAATTAAAAACAAAACCCAACGTGAGTTTGCAATTGCTGTAACTTCCTTAGTTTTGCAAACCTTACAATTTTTCACACACCGTTGGATTCGTGAGGAAAATCTCTTTCCGTAGTGATGCTAGTTTTTTTTTGTTAGTTTTGCAAACTTTACAATTTTTCACACACCGTTGGATTCGTGAGGAAAATCTCTTTCCGTAGTGGTGCTAGATGAAGCAATAATGTAAAGTTTTCTATGAAAAACATCGCAAAAACCAAATCTTTTTTGGCGTAAAAATTCAAGGTCGTTTTCAAGGTCAAAAACGCTGTAACTCCTTAATTATTTCGAATTTCGAAAATTTTCCAGAATTCCGCAATTCGAAATTCGAAGAAGATTCGAACAATTAACAAAATTACTTAAAATTTCACATTTTAGTATTTTGCATTTTTTTTTTGGCAAAGGCTAACGCCTTATGAAAATTTGCAATTTTTGATGCGAAAAAAATTTTTGAGTTGAGTATACAGTATTGAAGATTATCGCAAAAAATTTGAATTAGTGCAACTCCTATGTTTTTTCTTCAAAAAACAAGCTCAAAATCGCATAATTAATATCCAAAAAATGTAAAAAAAAAGCAAAGTGAGTTTGAAATTGTTGTAACATCTTTTGCTTTGCGAACTTCAAAATTCTGAGGACATCATTGGATTTGTGAAGGAAATCTCTTTCCGTAATGGTGCTGGATGAGGCAATACTTTTTTCTGTTTCCTTAAAAATATTAGAGTATTGCTTCAAAATCGCATAAATCATATTCAAAAAAACCAACGTGAGTTTGCAATTGCAGTAACTTCTTTAGTTTTGCAAACTTCTGAATTTTTCAGACAACGTTAGATCCGTGGGGAAAATCGTTTTCTGTAGTGGTGCTGGATGACGCAATTCTATATAGTTTTCTGTAAAAAACATCGCAAAATCCAATTTTTTTGGCGTGAAAATTCAAAGTCGTTTTCAAGACCAAGGAAGAATCTCCTTCCGTAATGGTGTTAAGAGTATTAGTTCAAAATCCCATAATTCATATCCAAACGAGCAAATATGCTTAAACTGTAGTAAATACGGTTGACAAATGGTAACATTATTGCAAACTAGCCAAAATCTGAAGAACATATATGGGAGCTACATTTAAATCTGAACCGATTTTGACCAAACGTCTAAGATATAGTGTTGAAGACATCGAGGAAAGAAATGTGCACAACTTTGGCAATATAGGTCAATAATGCGCTAGCAGTAACCCTAGAAGTGAAATTCGGGCGAAATACATATATGGCAGTTATACATAAATCTGAACCGATTTCTATGAGTAGTATTAAAAGACATAAGAAAATCCTTCCTCCAAAATATTGAGAGAAAATCAGTTAACATATGAGTATTTCATTGCAATATTGCAAATGCAAAATGCAATGCAGTGCATTGCATTGTTCAAATCGGACGAATATATATATGGGAGCCTCTAAAAAATTTTAAGACGATCGGACGAAAATTGCCACCTATACTTTGTACCCAAATTAACATTGACTGAGGACATAGCTAAATCGAATCAGAAAGTGCTTCTGAATCGATCGGTATTACTCATTACTCATATTACCAATAGGTCCTTACGGGTGTTACATACAATTTTTTTTTAATTATCGCTCTGAGAGAGATAGATTCTTTATTAATCAAAAATCAACTATATATGTAAGTATAATATTCTTTGCTTTTTTATATTTAATTTAATAAAGATTGTTTAAATTAGACAATGTTTTCGTAGCAAATATCAGTCTCATTTATGTTTAGATAAATTCTTGTATCAAATAATGCCTGTAGTTTAAATCCAATTTCTTCATCATCCTCTCGTTGGCCATTTAATATATTGATCATTTCATGTTCATCTAGTATTATTTTCCCAAATTTCAGTAATCGAAACTCTTTTAGCATTGGACAAACTCCTACAAAATGTTGGATATTTTCGATAGACTGTATGTTGCAGGGATAACATAATTTATGGTTATCATCCACTCCGTTTAAATTGTCATTTAATTTAAGCATTCCGCCTCGCGCCTTTAGAATCCATATGATGTCATCTAAAGTATTCTCATCTGTAATATATTATAACCCTTTATTATAGTCAAGATGCGTGTAAAACCGTTCTGTTTTATTTTTATTTTGGATATTACCATGGATGTTTTTTAGTTTTAAAGCCGTTAGCAGGTCAATGCTGAAAGTTTGCCATTGGTCGAAAATATTTGGCAATTCCGGCCAATTGATGTTGAGATCTCTTGCTATATTGTTCAAATCTTTCACCCAAAACGAATTCCTTTCAATAAGGGCTCTCGTTAGCTTCTTTGGTTACATACAAATGCACCAAGTTATAATGCCCTGTAGCACAGTAGTGGTGTAGGATATAAAAATGGTATGGCAGCCATGTAAAAATTTCTCTCGTACTGAGGCACGCAGTTTGGACTCTATTGTAAAATGGAGGCCTTTTATTTCTGAGCTTAAACTTCAATCGAACAGCACTGATTGGTATGTGAGAAGTTTGCCCCTGTTACTTAATGGAATGTTCATGGGCAAATTTGCATTTGCATCCAACTGAAGTATCGCTTGAATCGTTTCACAACCTCATATAGCTCGCATAGAAACAGATCCACCGATTCAACGACTTTCACCACTAGGTGGCGCTATTTTTTGTTTTTAATATACAGAAAATAATTTAAACTGATGTTTAATTTTAATTTTAATCCATTGTTTAATCCATTTTATTGCGCTTTAGGCGTTTATTCTTAATGTATCAAGACTTTTCCCCAAGCCAACAAATTGTTAAAATTTATTTTGATAAAAATTTTGTCTCTGACAAACAGTCTAGTGTTTAATAATTAGGTAACATTTTCTTTTCTGCTATTGACATATCTTGTGAAACGTTCGTAAAGCAAACAATTTTATGATTTTGCAAATAATTTCGTTTCCAGTTCTCTATGACGTCAATGAATTTTTTGATTCTTTTTTGCGAAAACAATTCATGGCAGCTTTATTACATAAATTTCTAGAGGTAGAATGGAAGGTGTTGATAATGTCTACATACATACCCATACAATATATGGCCTAATGTGTGTGACTCATGAATAGTACTTTCTTATTTGAAAGAAATAAAAAACAAAATTATTAAAGGCAAATATGTATGTAGCTGTAGTCATGAAAGCCACTCTAAATTTTTCGCCTAATATTAAAAATTATTTCTATACATACGAGTATGGTAGTCCAGTTGTGCAAACATATAAATCTATAAGAAAATAGCAGCAGATTTTGTATTAAAAACAACAAACAATGTGTTAGAAAACAAGCGAATGAGATGCGAAGTAAGGAATGTTCTGTTAAATGGTAAAAACAGTCAAAAGATGGCAGCATGTGTATTAAAAAGTGGTTGTGTTTTCTATTTTCCTACGTTTAGCCTGCCAAGCAAGTTATTCTATGTGCTTATTTTGTTTTATTGTTTTGTGGGTTTTTCGCAGGGATTTTTTATTCCCCCCACCGTAGGATGGGGGGTGTATAAATTTCGTCATTTCGTTTCTAGCACATCGTTTTCTATTTATTTCTATAATTTCCTACGTTTAGCCTGCCAAGCATGTTATTCTATGTACTTATTTTGTTTTATTGCTTTGTGGGTTTTCCGCAAGGATTTTTTATTCCCCCCACCGTAGGATGAGGGTGTATAAACTTCGTCATTTCGTTCATTGGTCTAAGACCCCATAAGGTATTATTGTTCGTCATGACATTTTTAGTCGAGCTACTCGTGTCCTTCGGAGGTCACCGTTGCGCAGAGGTTAGCTTGTCCGCCTATGAAGCTGAACGCCTGGGTTCAAATCCTGGCGAGAACATCATAAAATTTTCAGCGGTGGTTACAGGGTATTCTAACTTAGTGCATTTATTTGTAACATCCAGAAAGAAAAGCCATTGACCCATTGATAAGTATACCGATCGACTCAGAATCTCTTTCCGAGAGACAATTGGTACTTAAAGGTGTATGGTATTGTATAGTCAGCAGCGCCCGACTTTTGTCCTTCCTTTCTGATTCAGATATGAACTAGTAGTGTTGTTTGGTTTACATTTTTACAGTCGAATTCCAATCTTTGTTTTAGTGGCGTTGGGGAGCAGTCGTTGGCAAAAGATAAAAATGATTTTCTTGGCTGTACTAAAGAACCTGTCTTCCAGTCCATACGTGTCGTTAACCCGGTCTCCACATTTTTTTAGTTTAATATAAACTACGATTTTTTTTTATTATATTTTTCCTTCAAACAATTTTTCTAATCGAAAAAGAGCAAAAAAAGCATTGTAGGAGCATACATATATGTGGAAATATGAAAAAAAAACATAAATTTAGAAAACTGTTGGTTGGAAATGCTATAAATTGGGAGAACACATCAAAGACAAACGAAATGTTTCGCCTAATATTTAATATTTTTTTGTATACATACAGACATACATATAAAGGGATTATAAATGTATGTATAAATCAAAATATTTTAAGCGTCCACACTTGAACACTTTCAACATTTTGATCAAAACAAAAAAAAAAAAAAAAAAAATAAATAAAAAAAATTAATTTATTTCAAAATCATCCGATAGATGTCAGCATGTGTACCAGAAAAGCAGTCAGCCTCTGAGAAAAATGTACAGCGATGGTTATCCCCTAATAAATGGTGGCGACATTTTTGAGGCATTCAGCTTTGGAAAAGTTCTTAGTGAAATCATATTGCCAGCCTTTCGGGCTAGAATTTTAAAAGGAGATCCCTTGTCAATTAACTTGAACAACTTGAATCAGACAGCATTGGTTGATATGGGTGAAATCTCCCTGCTGATCACATTTGCAAATAGTTGTTTTATATCCCACATAACCACTGTGGCACAGTGTATTCAAACTTTGTGGATTTGTTTTCTACGCGAAGGAGGAGCAGAGCTAGAGCCATTGATAAGTATACCGACCGGCTTAGAATCACTTGCTGATTCGATTTCCATTCGAATTCGAATAAGAATTGCCGCCCATAGAGGCTCAAGAAGTCAATATCCGAGATCTGTTTTCATGGCAGCTGTATTAAAACATGGACCGATATGGCCCTTTCAACCGATGATACATCATCCCCAGGCCCTGATAGACTGGTTCCCTGGCTTAGGGGATGGAGGGACACAAAGGACATTTTCATTCCGAAAGTAGGAAAACCCTACCACACGAAGACGAAAGATTTTCGTCTTATTAGTCTGTCATCCCTTGTGCTGAAGACTTTTGAGAGGTTGATAGAGACATATCTTAGGGCAAAGATCCCCGGAGATGGCCTGTCGCAGCAGCAGCATGCATATAGTAAAAGAAAATCCACTGAAACAGCACTTCGCGATCTAGTCGGCTACATAGAGGGTTCTATCGCTGTCAAGGAATATACAATGGTAGCATTTCGCGTAAGCTGATGCAGTGGCTATTGCGTTTAGGGGAAAGGTTTCCAACACTCTAAGAGATATACTTCAGGAAGCTCTACGTGCAACAGCGGAGTGGACTACCAAAAGTGATCTAGGTGTAAATCAGCGCAAGACAGAAGTAGTTCTTTTCAGCAGGAGATACAAGTTGCCTACAGTGGCATCTGTCTCCTTGGGAGGAGAGAATGTTCCATTTAAAGAAAGCGCAAAATACGTGGATGTTTTGCTGTACAGGAAATTGAACTTCAAATCCAAAATTTTGGAAGAGCAAGAAAGGCCATTCTTGCCCTATACACCTGCAAGAGGGCCATTGGCAAAAGTTGAAGGTTTAGACCGCGTATCATGCATTGGGTATATACTGCAGTTGTCAGACCTATAATGCTATATGGTGTTGTGGTCTGGTGGACGGTGCTTCAAAAATCCACCTACTGTTCAATACTTAACCGGATCCAAAGGATGGCCTGTTTGTGCATCACTGCCTCACTGAAGACAACACCATTGGATGCTCTGAATTTAATGCTACATCTTATGCCTCTGGACATTGTGGCTACCCAAATTGCAGGGGCTACTACCGTGAGGTTAAGGGAGCTTTCTCATTGGTCATGTGGGAGCTACGGACACTGTGTTATCCTCGATAGAATATGCGATGTTCCAGGCAGTGTGGATTACACCCTACCAGAGCCGCGTTTTGATTAAAAATTACCAGTATTCCTGATAGAACCTATTGGAACTACGATATCTCTGGTAACACAAGTTACAGAGATTTCTATACGGATGGTTCCAAACTAAAAGACCAGGTGGGCTTTGGGGTGTACTCTAAAGATCTAGAACTGGGCAGCCAATAAATCCCTGGAGAACGTATTTCTGAACACAAAAACTGTCTTCGACTGTCGCAAATCTCTCAACGAGACGGCTGAACAGTTCAAAATTTCCCTGTTCTGGGTGCCGGGCCACAGAGATATCCCAGGGAATTATAAAGCGGACGAGCTTGCGAGCGGACGAGCTTGCGAGACTTACACATTCCAGGGAAACCTAAATCTGTGGGTATGCCTCTAGCGACATGTAAGCTAAGTTTTCGGGACCAGGCCCAAAGGGCCACGAATGATAGATGGTCACAAAGAGTGGGCTGTGAGCATTCCAAACTATGTGGCAGATGTCTCAGTCATTGGGTCCGTCATGACTAATCACTGTCTAATGGGAAAACATGCCGACGGACTGAAGATTGCCAGCAACGACTTTTGCAGAAGCTGTAAGGACATCGAAGAAGAAGAGACTATAGAACACCTTCTGTGTGTGTGTCCCGCACTAGCAGTTAGAAGGAGTTCCACTTTAGGTTCTCATTTCTTTGAAAACCTGTCTGATTTAGCGGATGTGAACATTTGCAAGTTATTGGGGTCTTTAAAGCGATGTGGATGGTTCAACGGTAGGAACTAGAAGGCATCTTCCTTCTTCTGTTCCTGTGGTATCACAATGGACGAAAACGTCTAAGTGAGTCTGATGGCAGACTGCCACTTAAGCCTAACCTAACCATGGCCCATTTACAATCTCAACCGACCTATACTGATAGGAAGTATTTGTGAAATTTTTCAAGCGCCTAGCTTTACTCATTCGAAAGTTAGCGATGTTTCGTCGAGTTAGCAATGCACGTCCGCATTGTTAAATCGACCCAGAATGTCAAGAGAATCAAGAATATATTGGGTTGCCCAAAAAGTAATTGCGGATTTTTCATATAGTCGGCGTTGACAAATTTTTTCACAGCTTGTGACTCTGTAATTGCATTCTTTTTTCTGTCAGTTATCAGCTGTTACTTTTAGCTTGCTTGAGAAAAAAAGTGTAAAAAAGTATATTTGATTAAAGTTCATTCTAAGCTTTATTAAAAATGCATTTACTTTCTTTTAAAAAATCCGCAATTACTTTTTGGGCAACCCAATATATACTTTGTTGGGTCTCAGGTTAATATTTCGATGTGTTAAAAACGGAATGACGAAATCAGTATACCCCCACCCTATAGAGGAGGATATTGAAACAAACGTCGTACACCAGATGTGCTTTATTAACAGGTACATGAGACAGGGAGTCTGGTAGGGTGTTGCTCCTTAAGGCCCGTTAATCCAATCTACTGCTGTTGCACAATCCGGCAACACCATTAGGTTTGCATACCATTTATATACTTTTGATGTATCATTTCGCCCATTTACATTGTATTGCATAGACATTTAATTCAGCATGATGAATTTTGTAGATTAATGAATTTCCAAAAGACTAGTCTGGCCTTGCTCTTGAATGTGACTCAATAGACGGATGACCATCGATTTCTAAATACAAAACCTACGAATACATTTTTGCTTGTCATAATGATATATTTTTTGGCGATTCGTGAATAATGAATTTGATTAATGCCCAATCAAAAAATGTGTGCATATTTATTAATTGCAACACAATTTCACCAAAGCACTGAGATTTTTCAGAATATGTCACCTATTCACAGATCACTAATTTCTTTAATAAAAGTCTTTTGCAAACCATTAATATTGGTCGATACATTTGCAAGCTTTTTCAATTGAATTTAAACATATGAAATATACAATTTGCACCATTAGCCAATATGATGTTTGTAGTCATCGTCAATGGTGCACAAAGGCTTAGTCATCATTTGAAAATTATGTCGGATGTGTACATAAGTTGCGTTTTTTCTAGTTGCCATATACATAATCTTATAATAAATTCTGAGTAGGTTATGAAGATTAGAGAGCGGAAATATAAGCACTTTTTATTTATGGGCCGATTTTGACCAACAATTTGTATTTAGGCTAAATTAGGTGTAAGAAAACGAATTTTGATTGCATATCTGAAATATGAATTTTTTATGCAAAAACCTGTAAGGAAGGGCAAAAGTAGGGCTGTGCCAACTGTATAATATCCTACACCTACCCTATATGTACAATGTGGGAGCTATATCCAATTCTGAACCAATTTTAATGGACTTGGGCGGATGTTTTCAGATGGGTTATTTAACAATCCGTTTTAAATTTCGAGCAAATATATTGAAACTGTAATAACTATGGTTGACAAATGACAACATTATTGCAACAAAATCTGACGAACATATTTATGGGAGCTATATCTTAATCTGAAACGATTTCGACCAAACTCTTAGATATTCTGGTAGACGTCGAGGAAAGCGTTGTACAAAATTTTGGCAATATTGATCAATAAATGCGCTTGCTGTGACTCTAAAAGTTAAAATGGGGCGATATATATTTTAATGAGACCAATATCTAAATCTGTAACGATTTCCATGAATATCACCACCAATATGAAGAGCCAAGAGAAAATCCTTCCTGCCGAATTTCTAGAGAATCGGTCAGCAAATGAACACTTTATTGCAATATTACTCCAAATCTGAAGAACATGTATATGGGAGTTATATCTATATTTGAACCGATTTGAAGCAATTTCGTGGATATTGTGGTTGTTGTCGAGGAAAGCGTTGCACAAAGTTTGGGCAAGATTTCCATGAAATTCTTCACCGGTAATGTCGAGAGTCTTAAAAAAATCTTTCGTGCCAAATTGCGAGATAATCGGTTTACAAATGAGCATTTTATTGCAATTTTTTTTAAAATCGAACGAACATATATATGTGAGCGCTATCTAAATCTGAACCTTTTTCGACCAAACTTCTTGGATATTGTGGTAGTCGTGGAAGGAAGCGATGTAAAAAGTTTTAGGAAGAGTGCTCAAAACATGCGCTTGCTGTGACTCTAGGAGTTTGTGTAAAACGTCGCAAATCCAATTATTTTGGACGTAAAAATTAATGGTCGTTTTCAAGGCCAAAAACGCTGTAAATCCTTTATTTTTTCGAATTTCGAAAAATTTCTAGTATTCCGTAGTTGGAAATTCGAAGAAGATTCGTACAATGAACAAAATTACTTAAGAATTAACATTTTATTTTTTTTTGCATTTTTTTAGCAAAGGTTAACCCCTTATGAAAATTTGCAATTTTTGATGCGAAAATTTTTTTTTAATTGAGTATACAGCATTGAAGGCTATGGCAAACAAATCGGATTAGTTCAACTCATATATGTTTTCTACAAAAACAAGCTCAAAAGCGCATAATTAATATCCCAAAAATGCAAAAAAATTCAAAGTGAGTTTGAAATAGCTGTAACAACTTTTGTTGTGCGATTTTCAAAACTCTAAAGACACCGTTGGATTCGCGAATAAAATCTCTTTTCGTAATGGTGCTGAACGAAGCAATACTTCTTTCTATTTCTTTAAAAACTTTTGAGTATTGCTTCAAAATCGCATAAATCATATCCAAAAAATTAAAAAAAACCAACTTCATTTGAAATTGCTGTAACTTCCTTACGTTTGCAATCTTCAGAATTTTTCAGACAACGTTAGACCCTTGGGGAAAATCGCTTTCCGTGGTGATGCTGGATGAAGCAATAGTGTAAAATTTTCTGTAAAAAACATCTCGCAAACCAATTTTTTTTGGCGTAAAAATTCAAGGTTATTTTCGAGACCAAAAACGCTCTAACTCCTTTTTTTTTGAAAAAAAAAAAAATTCAGCATTCCACAGTTCGAAATTCGAAGAATATTCGTATATTAAACAGAATTACTTAAAAAATAACATAATATTTTTTTGCATTTTTTTGGCAAAGGTTAACCCCTGATGAAAATTTTAAATTTTTGATGCGAAAAAATTTTTTGAGCTGAGTATACAGCATTGAAGATTATGGCAAAAAACTCGGATTAGTGCAACTTCTATGTTTTTCCTTCCGAAAACAAGCTCAAAATCGCATAATTAATATCCGAAAAATGCAAAAAAAACCAAAGTGAATTTGAAATTGCTGTAACATCTTTTGTTTTGCGAATTTCAAATTTCTGAGGACATCGTTGGGGTCGAGAGGAAAATCGCTTTCCGTGGTGGTGCTTGATGAAGCAATACTTTCAATACTTTTGAGTATCGCTTCAAAATCAAAATTGATATCCATAAAATTCAAAAAAACTTCCACAGTTTTGCAACCTTCAGAATTTTTCGGATTCGTGAGGAAAATCGCTTCCCATAGTAGTGCTGGATGAAGCAATACTGTAAAGTTTTCTGTAAAAAAACATCGCAAAATACATTTTTTTGGGCCAAAATTACTTAAAAATTCACGATATTTTTTTTTTTTTAATTTTTTAGTAAAGGTTAACTCCTTATGAAAATTTGCAATTTATGATGCAAAAAAATTGGAAGTTGAGTATACAGTATTAAAGACTATGGCAAAAAATTCGGATTTGTGCAACTCCTATGTTTTTTCTTAAAAAAACAAGCTCAAAATCGCATATTTAAACTCAAAGTGAGTTTGAAATTGCTGTAACATCTTTTATTCTGCGAATTTCTGAATTCTGAGGACCATTGGATCCGCAGAGAAATTCTCTTTCCGTAATGGTGCTGGACGAAGCAATAATCTTTTTCTTTTTCCTTGAAAATTTTAGAGTATTGCTTCAAAATCGCATAATTCATATCCAAACTAGCAAATATGTTCAAACTGTAATAAGTATTGTACTAAGATTGACAAATGACAACATTATTCCAAGTTAGTTAATATCTGACGAAAATATATATGGGAGCTATATCTAAATATGAACCGATTTCTAGCAAATTTCTTAGATATTGTGGTAAGTATCGAGGAAAGAGTTGCGCACAATTTCGGTTCAGATTTAGATGTAGATCCCATATATATCTTCTTCAGATTTTGGCAAATTTGCAATAATGTTGTCATTTGTTAATCGAATTTATTACAGTTTGAAAATATTTGCTCGTTTGAATATGAACTATGCGATTTTGAAGCAATACTCTAAAGATTTCAATTTTAAACTTACTTTGATTTTTTTATAATTTTTCGTATATTAATTATGCGGTTTTGAGCTTGTTTTTTTTAAGAAAAACATAGGATTTGCACCACGGAAAGCGATTTTCCTCACGAAACCAACGGTGTCCTCAGAATTTTGAAATTAGCAAAACAAAAGATGTAACAGCAATTTCAAACTCATCTAGATTTTTTTTAGCATTTTTCGGATATTAATTATGCGATTTTGAGCTTGTTTTCTTTAGAAAAAACATTGGAGTTGCACTAATTCGATTTGTTTGCCATAGTCTTCAATGCTGTATGCTCAACTCAAAAAATTTTTTCGCATCAAAAATTTTAAATTTTCATAAGGGGTTAGCCTTTGCTAAAAAATGCAAAAAAAAATTAAATGTGAAATTTTAAGTAATTCTGTTCGTTGTATGAATCTTCTTCGAATTTCAAACTGTAGAATGCTAAACATTTTTCGAAATGCAAAAAAATTAAGAAGTTACAGCGTTTTTAGCCATGAAAAGAACTTTGAATTTTTACACCAAAAATAAATTGGTTTTTGAGATGTTTTTTACAGAAAACTTTACAGTATTGCTCCATCCAACACTACTACGGAAAGCGATTTTCCTCACGAATCCGACGGTGTCTGAAAAATTTTGAAGTTTGCAAAACTATGGATGTTTCAGCAATAGCAAACACACGTTAGTTTTTTTTTAATTTTTTGGATATGAATTATGCGATTTTGAACCAATACTCTAAAGTTTTTAAGAAAACAGAGAATTTCCTCACGAATCCAACGGCGTGTGAAAAATTGTAAAGTTTGCAAAACTAAGTAAGTTACAGCAATTACAAACTTACGTTGGTTTTTTTTTTTTAATTTTTTGGATATTAATTATGCGATTTTGAAGCAATACTCTAAAGTTTTCAAGTGAATAGGAAAGAGTATTGCTTCGTCCAGCACCATTACGGAAAGGGAATTTCTTGACGAATCCAACGGTGTCCTCAGAATTTTGAAATTCGCAAAACTAAGGATGTTACAGCAATTTCAAACTCACCTCGATTTTTTTACCATTTTTCGAATAGTAATTACGCGATTTTGAGCTTGTTTTTTTTAAAGAAAAACCATAGGAGTTGCACTAATCCGATTTTTTTGCGATAATCTTCAATACTGTATACTCAACTCGAAAAATTTTTTCGCACCAAAAATCGAAAATTTTCATAAGGGGTTAGCCTTTGCCAAAAAAATGCCAAAAAATAAAATGTGAAATTTAAGGTAATTCTGTTTATTGTACGAATCTTCTTCGAATTTGAACTGCGGAATTCTGGAAAATTTTCGAAATTCGAAATAATTAAGGAGTTACAGCGTTTTTGATCTTGAAAACGACCTTGAATTTTTACGCCAAAAAAGATTTGGTTTTTGCGATGTTTTTCATAGAAAACTTTACATTATTGCTTCATCTAGCACCACTACGGAAAGAGATTTTCCTCACGAATCCAACGGTGTTTGAAAAATTGTAAAGTTTGCAAAACTAAGGAAGTTACAGCAATTGCAAACTCACTTTGGTTTCTTTGAAATTTTATACCCTACACCACTACTGTGGTACAGGGTATTATAACTTAGTGCATTTCTTTATAACACACAGAAGGAATAAAGATAGACCCATTGATAAGTATAGCGATCGACTCAGAATTACTTTCTGATTCGAAGTAGCTATGTCCGTCTGTCTGTCTGTCCGTCAGGCCATACTAGGTTAAGTTGAAAAGAGACATCAATCCGCCCCATGCCACTATGGACATATACCTATGCCAGTAATCGGCTTGTTGCGCGCCCTAAATACAAATAAAAGTAACCTCGAAAAAAAGTTAAGTCTAAGTTAGGAATTCCGTGCTACCCACAAAATCCCTGTACAAAATACAGGTCGCAATTTTCGTCCGACCGTCTTAAAATTTGGTAAAGGCATGTTCCGTTCAGATTTGGATAAAGCTCCCATATATACGTTCGTCCAATTTGCAGTAATAATGCAATAAAGTAGTCATTTGTTAACCGAGTCTCTCAAAATTTAGCAGGAAGGATTTTCTCTTGACTGGTGAATTTCATGGAAATCGGTATAGATTTAGATATAGCTTTCATATTTGTATATCGCCCCATTTTAGCTTCTAAGTGTCACAACAAGCGCATTTATTGACCAGTTTTGCCAAAATTTTGCACTACGCTTTCCTCGATGACTACCACAATATATAGCTCCCATAAATAAGTTTATCAGATTTTGGTTAATTTGCAATAATGTTGTCATTTGTCAACCATAATTATTACAGTTTGATTATATTTACTCGAAATTTGATACGGATTATTTAATAACCCATCTGAAAACATCCGCCGAAGTCCAACAAAATTGGTTCAGAATTGGATATAGCTCCCACATTGTACTTGTGGGGTAGGGTATAGGGTAGGGTATATGCAATATTTTTAATTGAAATTTTTTCCAATCACCTTTTTCCAAGAACTGTGATTGATATTATCATTTTCGTGATTGCAGCAATTTCAATTAAAAAAAAAATGATTGGATCAATTAATTTCGTGATTGAAACCGATTTTTATTATACTTAATACCACCCGAATAAGTCCACAGATTAATATAGCTGCCATCATAAGCGTAGAAAGGCCTCTGGGGGTTGAGCTTAGCACGCTCCAGAATAGTTTTAGCCACGCCAAGGTTTTAAAAACTCAATGGTATTCTGCAAAATTTGCAAATTTTTGTGCTTCTCAAAGGGTTCTAGGGTTTTAAAAAATAAATAAATTTCTTCGAGAATCAACGCTGTTTGCTATTGACTGATATGTTTCGACCCTTAATCAATATGAACACCGTATTAATTAACTTAAATCTGTATTGCGAATTATAGAACTTCAATAAAAAACATCCAATAAAAAAAATTTGTTTCCTTGAAATAATTATTTTTATACCCTTCACCATAGGAAGGGGCGTATACTAATTTCGTCATTCTGTTTGTAACTACTCGAAATATTCGTCTGAGACCCCATAAAGTATATATATTCATGATCGTCGCGACATTTTATGTCGATTTAGCCATGTCCGTCCGTCCGTCCGTCTGTCTGTCGAAAGCACGCTAACTCCCGAAGGAGTAAAGCTAGCCGCTTGAAATTTTGCACAAATACTTCTTATTAGTGTAGGTAGGTTGGTATTGTAAATGGGCCATATCGGTCCATGTTTTGATATAGCTGCCATATAAACCGATCTTGGGTCTTGACTTCTTGAGCCTCTAGAGTGCGCAATTATTATCCGATTGGGATGAAATTTTGCACGACGTGTTTTGTTATGATATCCAACAACTGTGCCAAGTATCGCTCACATCGGTCCATAACCTGATATATTGGGTTGCCCAAAAAGTTATTTACTTTTAGCTTGCTTTAGAAAAAAAGTGTAAAAAAAGTATATTTGATTAAAGTTCATTCTAAGTTTTATTAAAAATGCATTTACTTTATTTTAAAAAATCCGCAATTACTTTTTGGGCAACCCAATAGCTGCCATATAAACCGTCCTTGGGTTTTGACTTCTTGAGCCTGTAGAGTGCACAATTCTTATCCGATTGGAATGAAATTTTGCACGACGTGTTTTGCTATGATATCCAACAACTGTGCCAAGTATTGTTCACATCGGTCCATAACCTGATATAGCTGCCATATAAACCGATCTTGGGTCTTGACTTCTTGAGCCTCTAGAGTGCGCAGTTCTTATCCATTTGGAATGAAATTTTGCACGACGTGTTTTGTTATGGTATCCAACAACTATGCCAAATATGGTTCAAATCGGTCAAAAACCTGATGTAGCTACCATATAAACCGATCTTGGGTCTTGACTTCTTGAGCCTCTAGAGAGCGCAATTCTTATCCGATTTGCCTGAAATTTTGTGCGACGGATCCTCTCATGACCATCAACATACGTGTTTATTATGGTCTGAATCGGTCTATAGCCCGATAGAGCTCCCATATAAATCGATCACTCTATTTTACTTTTTGAGCCCCCAAAGGGCGCATATCTTATTCGAATTGGCTGACATTTTACACAGGTCTCCAACATATAATTTAATTGTGGTCTAAACCGGATCATATCTTGATATCACTCTTATAGCAGAGCAAATCTTTTCTTATATCATTTTTCGCCTAAGAAGAGATGCCGGGAAAAGAACTCGACAAATGCGCTCCATGGTGGAGGGTATATAAGATTCGGCCCAGCCGAACTTAGCACGCATTTACTTGTTAAATGTAAGTTATTCATATTGATCAATTCGGGGTTTTAAATATTTTTGTACCCTCCACCATAAAATGGGGGTATTCACATGAAATTTTTAATAGATACTTCCTATTAATGTAGGTCGGTGGCCGTTGGAATAGGGTCATTTGGTCCAGACTAATTTTAGTTCAAAATATTAAACAATTTTAAAGTACTTAAAAATTAATTCGTACTACGTTTTTGAGTACGGACATTTAAAACGATCGAAATCGAAAGTGGTTGCAAGTTTTAATTATTTTTATACCCTACACCATTACTGCCGTCCAAGGAAGAGAGATAGACTCATTAACAAACATACGGATCGACTTAGAATCACTATCTAGCTATGACCGTCTGTCTATCTGGCCATGTTTATTTGTGTAAAAATCTGTTACAGGCATTTTTTCGGCCCAGAGACGGTTAATCCAAATACAAGAAAATGTTTGCTATTTTGGCAAATAATTACTACTGTGCAATTTTCAGCAGACTTTCTGCTGCTGCAGCAAACATTTTTGTTGTTTTTACTAACTAATTTCTCTGAGTGTATGAACTTGACAAATGTAATTCATGTTAAAGGGTACATATGTATGATTCGATCCTGCCGAATTTCCTATTTTCTTTTTCTTGGATCACCCCTTATATTAATCCTTTCATTTCACTTGTAAGTATAAAAGTATATCCCCAAAGGGTAGGGATTACAATATTGTGCCATTCTTAAAAGTATTTCATTTTAAAAAATTTCATTATCAATCATAAGTTTCTACGAAATTCTTGACATAATCAAAGCATACCAAATGGTCTTACAAAGTATGCGGCGATGATGCCTCTGTTAGTGCTTTTGCTTGCGCATCTTGCTATTATTGCAATGTAATGGGCAACAGGCATGGGTTATTGCCGACCAGTCAAACAGGCCCGCCAGCTAGTCGGATATAGTGACGGCAGACATATGGCCAGATGGGCATGAGATCAATAAATACTTACAGAAATGAAAATAAAATGTACTATTGAAGAGTGTGGTTTAAATTGAAAAAAAAAAACAATGAACTACAATTTCCTCCGTATTTTTATTTTTTTGGGCGATACTGAAAACGCACGTATTCTTCAGTTATAAAATATATTTTTCCTAATTAAAAATGTTATAGGCTCTAATTAACTTAAGTTGTTTTTTTTTCTCCAAAGTGGAGTTGAGTTTAATGATTAAAAGAATTATGTTAAGTGGAAAGATTTGATTATTGAAAAGTTACTGAATAAATCTGATCAACAGATCCTTGGGCATTGGGAAAAACCATTGGTATATGTTTCGTTTAGCTTTGCTCATATCCACATGATTGCTGACCGGTCTTGTAGCTCATTTTTGTGATACTTATTCAACATGCAATGATAATTGGCATATGTGATGCTGAAAGCCCATAGAGAACTGTAGACCAATATCTAATACTTGAAACTGCTCAAATCTATCTTTAACAACATTCCAAATGTTAATTTGGCCATGAACATTCCAGTAAGGAATAGGGGTAAACATAGAACTTCTCACATATCACTGAGTGTTGTTCGCTTCAAGCTCAGTGATGACTTGCTTCCTTTTTACAATCGAGTCCGAAAGGCGTCCCACAGAAGGGGATAATCACTACTGAAATTTTTTTTGGATGCTCTTTTTTATTCGAAGCAAGGTGTTCAATTTTATAGGCGGACATGCTAACCTCTGCACTACGGTGGCCTCCAACAACATTATTTTCTATTATTTGACAATTGCAGAGATTGCAATTTCCCATGTGTGCAATTTCATCGATTCCAACAACAATGACTTTGTTATCTTGTCTTCCCATCCACTGATGACGTGGACGTTTTGTTGTTGTTGAAACCGTTTGCTTTGTTTATTTTGTTTTATGTTCTTATTCCTTGAAACTTGACAACAACAACAGCATTGCTCAAACACACTGCAGCCTGTTGTACGCCTCAGTGTTCAACATACTGCTACAATAACAGCATCGCTGACTATGTTACTCTATTTCGACAAAAATACTTTAAATGTGATTAACTTTAATATTTCTTATGAAATATTAAAAAATTATCATTTTGGTTTTCAACTTTTTATGTATTTTTATATTTTGTGATGTACTTGTACATCCTTACTCAGTAATCAGCAAGTTTCACTGAAGTTATATTCAGTATTTCTCAGTAAACCATATCGACAATAAATTTTTGTGGTAACGTTAATCTGTAACAGATTTGAACTCATGCAGCTCGGTGTCTTTTATTGTTGACTTTTCCACATATCATCATTGGAAAAACAGAGTACACAAATTTACATCAAGTACATTCTGCAAGAATCGAAGGACAGACAAGAGCCATACAAATGCCTTGGTCTGATCATTCATAGAATATGTGTATGGGCGCACTGCATTAGGTACCAGCACACAGACTCAGCCATCTAAGTTAGAACAGACATTGGATGATAGATGCTGATTTGGTTTTGTTCTAAGCTAAATGCATTGGATGCCATCCAAATTGCAATTTTAAAAATACCAACGATCGGGATCCGCATTGGTCAGTAGATGAAACGGCACACAGTGTTTAGAACTAAAGAAAATGCAAAACGCTACAATAAAACAAGTAAAATCGTGTTAATTTTGGTCGGGCCAAATCTTATATACCCTCCTCCACCCAGTGGGATAGGTTAGGTAAAAGTGGCAGTCCTTTACAGACACACTTAGACAATTTTAAGTCCATTGTGATACCACAGTAGCGACAGACCAAGATTTCTGGCGGGAATCGAACCCATGCACTGGTTATCCAAGCACGCTACCAACTTGGCTACCGGGGCGCCCACACAGTGGGATAGAACTAGCAAAAAGCCAGTAAGGATGGGCAAAGTTGGGCGGTGCCGACTGTATAATAACATACACCTACCCTATAAGTACAATGTGGATGTAGCTCCATTCAATTCTGAACCAATTTTGATGAACCTCGGCGGATGTTTTCAGATGGGTTATTAAACAATCCGTATAAAATTTCGAGCAACTAAGTTCAGACTGTAATGACAACAAATGACAACATAATTGGAAATTAACCAAAATCTGATGAACATATCTAT
The DNA here is from genome assembly GCF_963082655.1 of Stomoxys calcitrans. Taxonomy (NCBI): domain Eukaryota; kingdom Metazoa; phylum Arthropoda; class Insecta; order Diptera; family Muscidae; genus Stomoxys; species Stomoxys calcitrans. The sequence goes on along the minus strand of NC_081554.1, from coordinate 37,713,546 downwards.
GGGAGCTTTATCTAAATCTGAACCGATTTCGAACAAACTTCTTAGATATTGTGGTAGTCGTCGAAGAAAGATTGGCAAATGAATACGCTTGCTGTGACTCTTAGAAGTTAAAATCCGGCGATATATTGGGTTGCCCAAAAAGTAATTGCGGATTTTTTAAAAGAAAGTAAATGCATTTTTAATAAAACTTAGAATGAACTTTAATCAAATATACTTTTTTTTACACTTTTTTTCTAAAGCAAGCTAAAAGTAACAGCTGATAACTGACAGAAGAAAGAATGCAATTACAGAGTCACAAGGTGTGAAAAATTTGTCAGCGCCGACTATATGAAAAATCCGCAATTACTTTTTGGGCAACCCAATATATATGATATACATATCGTAATCTGATATATATATATATATATATATATATATCTTAATCTGAACCGATTTCCATGAAATTCACCAGTAATGTCGAGAGCCAAGAGAAAAATCCTTCCTGCTAAATGTTGAGAGAATCGGTTAACAAATACCATTTTATTACATTATTTCTGCACATCGAGTGAACATATATATGCAAGTTATATCAAAATCTGAACCGATTTCTAGCAAACTTCTTAGATATTGTGGTATTCGTCAAGGAAAGCGTTGTGCAAAATTTTGGCAAGTTTGGTCAATAAATGCGCTTGCAGTGGGTCTTGGAGCGAAAATCGGGCGATATACATATGTGACAGCTATATCTAAGTCTGGACAGATTTCTATGAAATTCACCAGTAATGTCGAGAATCATAAAAAATAATCTTCCTTGAGAAATTACGAGGAAATCGGTTAACAAATGAGCACTTTATTAAAATTTTTCTCAAAATCGGACGAACTAAATCTGAACCGATTTGGAGCAAACTTCTAAGATTTTGTGGTAATCGTGGAGGAAAACGCAGTACAAAATGTTGACAATATTGGTCAATAACTGGGCTTACAGTGATCATAGAAGTGAAAATCGAGAGATATACATACATGGCAGCTATATCTAAATCTGATCCGATCTATGAAATTCACCAGTAAAGCGAAGTGTCATAAGAAAATCCTTCCTTTAAAATTTCAAGAGAATCGGTTAACAAAATGACCATTTTATTGCATTATTATTGCAAATCGGACGAACATATGTATGGGAACCGATTTTTTTCGAATTTCAAAAGGCTTCGTCTCTAGGTTGGAAAACATGTCTGTACCATATTTGAAGACGATCGGATGAAGACTGCGGCCTGTAGTTTGTACACAAATTAACATGAACAGCCGGACAGACAGATAGAAGGACATAGCTACATCGAATCAGAAAGTGATTCTGAGTCGATCGGTATACTTATCAATGGGTCTATCTATTTTCCTTCTGGGTGTAACAAACAAATGCACTAAGTTATAACACCTTTACCACAGTGGTGGTTTAGGGTATAAATATACCGTCTGAAATATACCGTATAAATATACCGGTAAATATCTCTTTGAAATTTGGAATGGTTAAAGCTAGGGGTGCTAGCAAGTTTGTGTGTAAAAAATTTCAAAGCCCTAGGTTACCCGGGCGCTTTTTGGCAGGCCCCTAAAGTTGTATTTCTCAGTATTTCGAAAATTTGTTAAAGCTGCCAAATCTTCGTTTATGGTCCGCTAGTACCACAGTTCTAACGACTTCAAATTTGAAAGAGATATCCCTACCCATTCTCACATTGCGTACTTTTTGCTAGTTTTTTCGATTTTCTCCCACTGTGCACCATGAATCGCATTTGTCAAGTTCTTTACCCAGTATCTCTTTATATGCAAACAGAGAATAATATATTAGAATTGCTATGCTATTGGAGCTAAATCAGGTTATGGACCGACTGAGGCCATAATTGGTTTGGATAATGGAAACCATAGGAAAAATCATTTTGCAAAGTTTCAGTCAAATCGAATAAGAATGACCCTAGAGGCTTAAGAAGTAAAGCGTGATTTTTTAGGAGCTTCAGGAAAGTTTTTCATAAAAAAACACATAAGGTTAAGAAAAATGCATGAAATCTTTATTTAAATTGATGGTACATATAATTCAATGTCTGAAGATTATTTCATGCAAATGTTGACCTTGACTGAGCCTCAAATGGTACATCCGCTTAGTCCAATTTTGGCATACTCTTGTCAACATTTTTGGAGGTATCTCACGAGTAAATGCTTCAATAATGTATTTCAATGCATTAATTGAAGCGGGCTTGTCTGTTGAGACATGAGCTTTAACATAGCCCCACAAAAAATAGTCCAAAGGTGTGTCAATGCGGCCAATTGACCAGTCTCGAACGTGAAATAAAATGTTCACCGAACTCGTCTCTCAATAAGTCCATTGTTATGCGTGCTGTGTGGCATGTGGCACCGTCTTGTTGAAACCACATGTCATGTAAGTCAAACCCATTTTAGGCAAAAAACAAGAAGTCAAGATCCCAGATCGGTTTATATGACAGCTATATCAGGTTATTAACCGATTTGAACCATACTTGGCACAGTTGTTGGATATCATAACAAAACACGTCGTGCCAAAAATCCTTCATTCAAATCGGATAAGAATTGCGCTCTCTAGAGGCTCAAGAAGTCAAGACTCAAGATCGGTTTATATGACAGCTATATCTGGTTATAGACCGATTTGAACCATTCTTGGCATAGTTGTTGGATATCATGACAAAACACGTCGTGCGAAATTTCATTCTAATCGGATAAGAATTGCGCACTCTAGAGGCTCTAGAAGTCAAGACCCAAGATCGGTTTATATGGCAGCTATATCAGGTTATGGACCGATTTGAACCATACTTGGCACAGTTGTTGGATATCATAACAAAACACGTCGTGCCACAATTCATTCAAATCGGATAAGAATTGCGCCCTCTAGAGGCTCAAGAAGTCAAAACCCAAGATCGGTTTATATGACAGCTATATCAAAACATGGACCGAAATGGCCCATTTACAATACCAACTGACCTACACTAATAAGAAGTATTTGTGCAAAATTTCAAGCGGCTAGCTTTACTCCTTCGGAAGTTAGCGTGCTTTCGACAGACAGACGGACGGACGGACGGACAGACGGACGGACATGGCTAGATCGACATAAGAATATGTATATTTTATGGGGTCTCAGACGAATATTTCGAGTAGTTACAAACAGAATGACGAAATTATAATCCCCCCTATCTTATGGTGGAGGGTATAACAAGCTGGATATCATCTCACGATAGCGCTTAACATTCATAGTTACATTACGATTCACATCATCATTGAAGAAGCACAGTCCATTGATGCCACCAGCCCATAAAGCGCACTGTGACTTTTTCTGGATGCATTGGTAATTCTTGCAATGCTTCTGGCTTATCTTCACTCCAAAATCGACATTTCAGATTATTTACATATCCATTGAGCCAAAAATGAGCATCGTCGCTGAAGAAGGAGAAGCGCTCGATGAACTTTCTTGACAGAGCACACATTTTGATAATAAAATTCAGTAATTTGCAAGCGTTGTTCGTTTGTAAGACGATTTATGGTTAAATTATAGACCAAACTGAAGATGTTTGATGAAGATAATAGCTAAAAAATCTTTTTTTTTTAACGGAAGATCGGTTTATATGGGAGCTATATCAGGTTTTGGACCGATTAAGATCATATTTGACACGTATATTAAAGACAAAAACTGCGCCCTCTAGAGGTTCAAGACTGTATGAGGAAGTTGTTTCTGCTATCGGGATTGATTGATTGATATGGGAGCTTTGGCAGGTTGACCGATTCGGACCATACTTAACACACTTGTTGGAGGTCATAATAGATGTCATTGCGCAATATGTCAGCAAAATCCGGTAAGAATTACGCTTTCCAGAGGCGGTGGAGGGCATAACAAGTAAAAATACAATACCTTCGGCTGGGCTGAATCTTAATATCCTTGCATCAGAGTTTGTGTTTGATAAATTGACTTTTTCACCACCACCACTACGATGACGAAAGAAAATTCCTTATGATATTAGCTTTTATCCACTGTGCTTATTTTTTCTTTTATGCTTTCGTTCGGCTATGGTTTTCTATCTCACGAATGCCCTACATGATGGGATGTGTTGCATCTACTCATTACTGTCTGTTTGCCTGAATGTTTGCAAATGTTGTTTCTCAAAGCAATGTGATATTTTTGCCGTACGCTTTGAAAAAAAAGAATTAGTTTAAAAATAAATGTAATGTTTTGATTGCATTTTCAAAAAAAAAAAGATCTAAATTGACTTCTTCAATCAACGTTGTTACCAAGGCAAACGTATAAGGCATCTGTCTTCTTTTTTTATGCGACAACTTCCTCATACAGTCCTTCCGTTTCGCAATTTCTTCATTGAAATTTGTAAAAATCGCAATAAATGACATCATGCAGATAATTGGTATGCAGTAGAGTCAAAATAGAGTGAAGTAGGTTAGGTTAGATTGGCAGTCCTTAAGACTCACTTTAGGACAACGCCTCTGATCGGAATCGAACACATTCAGTAGCTAGAATCGAATTGCACTGGCAATCCGAGCTAGCTACTGAACTGAGTTCGCTTTTTATTATGATTTTATAACAAAGATCATATTTTAAAGTAAATTCTGTCCGTCCATCTGCCCGTCTGTCTGTTGAAATTACGCTGCAGTCTTTAAAAATAGAGATATAGATACAAAGAGATACTTTGTACAGATTCTTTTTTTATCCATAGGTAGGTTAAGTTCGAAGATGGACTATATCGGACTATATCTTGATAAAGCCCCCATATAAGTAAATCTGTCGATTTAAGGTCTTAGGCCCATTTAAGCTACATTTATTATTCGATTTCACTGAAATTTGGATTAGTGGGGTATGTAAGGCTTCTCGATCGGTCCAGATTTGCATATAGTTGTCATGTAGACCAATCTCTCGATTTAATGTCTTGGGCTCCTAATAGGAGCATTTCGGTACAGATTTGGATATATCTTATATATAAAATTCAACTTGTTTGTATGTTTGTTTGTTCCGTATAGGCTCAAAAACTGCTGAACCGATTACCTTGTAATTTTCACAGATTGTGTAGGTTGGTCTGGAAGGAAACATAGGCTATATAATTTTTTGATATCCCTCCCCCTTACGCCAAAGTACTACCCAAAAATAAAAGTGGACCGATTGGGACAATATGGGATTCAAATGAAAGGTATTCAAGAGTATAGTACGAATTTCATAATAAAAGTAGGGTCCAAGGACCCTGGGGGGGCCGCCCCAGGCCCAAAACCCCTTAAAATAGGTTTATTAGATGATCATGATAATATGGGACTCAAATGAAAGGTATTCGGGAGTAGATTACAAATATGGTCAGGAATTATGAATAGGCTTTATAATTTATTGATAACGGAAGGGGGCAGACCCTCCACCGTTACCCCAAAAACATCACCCAAAATAAAAAAAGCACCACCCAAAATCACACATTAATGAGTGCTTTCTGATTCAAGTTTAAACTCAATGATAAGTGCCTTTTTTAAAGCCGATTCCGAACGGCGTCCCGCAGTGCGACACCTCTTTGGGGAAAATTTTTTGAATGACCATGCATGACATTGTACCTCGCAAATGTCGCCAACATTAAGAGGGGATAAACACCGCTTTGTCCAATATTCTCGCCAGGATTCGAACGCGTTCAGCCGTCATAGGCTACAATGGCAAGAATTCGATATCCGCATTCAGGGCGAAGTGCCCCCACCATTAAAAGATATTAGAAAGTTAAAGAAGGGGAAGCGGAGCGGGCCCGGTTCGGCTAGTCTATCATATAGATCGATCTCTCAATTTAAAGTCTTGGGGCCCTGGTAGGGGCACTTATTGTCCAAAATTTGGTATAACGAGTAGTGTTAGGCTCCTCGACATCGTTGTTGAATACGGCCCAGATCGGTCCAGATTTGGATATAGCTGCCATATATACCGATCTCCCGATTTAAGGTTTTAGACCCATTAAAGGTGAATTTATTAACCGATTTTGCTGAAATTAGGGCCAATGAGTTGAGTTAGGACCCTCGAGGTCCTATCAATGGGTCTATCTCTCTCTCTTCATTCTGGGTGTTACAAACAAATGCACTAGGTTATAATACCCTGTACCACAGTAGTGGTGTAGGGTATACAAATTCAAGAAAAACAAAGTGAGTTTGCAATTGCTGTAACTTCCTTAGTTTTGCAAACTTTACAATTATTCATCCAGAACCACTACGGTAAGCGATTTTCCTCACGAATCCAATGGTGTCCGAAAAATGCTGAAGTTTCCAAAACTATGGAAGTTACAGTTATTGCTAACTTACTTTAGTTTTTTTGAATTTTGCGAATTTAAAGCTCTAAAGTTTTCAAGGAAAGATTATTACTTGGTCCAGCACCATTACGGAAAGAGATTTTTTGCCACAATCTTCAATACTGTATACTCAATTCGAAAAATTTTTTCGCATCAAAAATTGCAAATTTTCTTAAGGTGTTAGCCTTAACTAAAAAATGGAAAAAAATTAACTGTGAAGTTTTAAGTAACACTATTTATTGTTCGAATCTTTTTCGAATTTCGAACTGCAGAATGTTGGAAAATTTTCGAAATCTAAAAAATGAAGGAGTTACAGCGTTTTTGGCCTTGAAAAAGACCTTGAATTTTTACGCCCAAAAAAAATTGGTTTTTGCGACGTTGTTAACAGAAAGGTTTACAGTACTGCTTCATACGGCACCACTACGGAAAGCGATTTTCCTCATGAATTCGGCAGTGTTACCAGTTACCAAAATTATGAAGTTACCAAAACTAAGAAAGTTACAGCAAATGCAAACTCACGTTTTTTTTTATGAATAATGCGATTTTGAAGCAATACTCTAAAATTTTCAAAAAAACGGCAGAAAGTATTGCTTCTTCCAGCACCATTGCGGAAAGAGATTTTCTTTGCGAATCCAACGGTGTTCTCAGAATTTTGAAATTACCTAAACAAAAGATCTGACAGCAATTTCAAACACACCTTGACTTTTTAGCAGTTTTCAAAATTAATTATGCACTTTTGAGCTTGTTTTTTGGAGAAAAAAACATAGGAGTTGCACTGATCCGAATTTTTTGCCACAATCTTCAAAACTGTATACCCAACTCGAAAAACTTTTTCTCATCAAAAATTGCAAATTTTCATAAGGGTTAGCCTTGCTAAAAAAATGCAAAAATAATTGTGCATTTCTCGGTTTATTGTAGGAATCTTCTTCGAATTTCGAACTGCGGAATGCTGGAAAATTTTCGTAATTCGAAATAATTAAGGAGTTACAGCGTTTTTAACCTTGAAAACGACCTTGAATTTTTACGCCAAAAAAGATTTGGTATTTGCGATGTTTTTCATAGAAAACTTTACATTATTGCTTCATCTAGCACCACTACGAAAAGAGATTTTCCTCACGAATCCAACGGTGAGCAAAACTAAGGAAGTTACAGCAAATGCAAACTCACGTTTTTTAACTTTTTGGATATTAATTCTGCGATTTTGAAGCAATACTCTAAAGTTTTCAAGTGAATAGGAAAGAATATTGCTTTGTCCAGCACCATTACGGAAAGGGAATTTCTTGACGAATTCGCAAAACTAAGGATGTTACAGCAATTTCAAACTCACCTCGATTTTTTTACCATTTTTCCAATATTAAAAACCATAGGAGCTGCACTAATCCGGATTTTTTTGCGATTATCTAGGAGCTGCACTGATCCGATTTTTTTGCGATAATCTTCAATACTTTAAAAATTTTTTCGCACAAAAATCGAAAATTTTCGAAAAAGCCTTTGCCAAAAAAATGCAAAAAAAATAAAATGTGAAATTTTAGGTAATTCTGTTTAATATACGAATCTTCTTTGAATTTAGAACTGCGAAATTCTGGAAAATTTTCGAAATTCGAAATAATTAAGGAGTTACAGCGTTTTTGACCTTGAAAACGACCTTAAATTTTTACGCCAAAAAAGATTTGGTTTTTGCGATTTTTTTCGTAGAAAACTTTACATTATTGCTTCGTCCAGCACCATTACGGAAAGGGAATTTCTTGACGAATCCAACGGTGTCCTCCGAATGTTGATATTCGCAAAACTAAGAATGTTACAGCAATTTCAAACTCACCTCGATTTTTTACCATTTTTCGAATATTAATTACGCGATTTTGAGCTTGTTTTTTTAAAGAAAAACCATAGGAGTTGCACTAATCCGATTTTTTTGCGATAATCTTCAATACTGTATACTCAACTCGAAAAATTTTTTCGCACCAAAAATCGAAAATTTTCATAAGGGGTTAGCCTTATGGTGTCCAGCACCATTACGGAAAGGGAATTTCTTGACGAATCCAACGGTGTCCTCAGAATGTTGATATTCGCAAAACTGAGGATGTTACACCAATTTCAAACTTACCTCGATTTTTTACCATTTTTCGAATATTAATTACGCGATTTTGAGCTTGTTTTTTTAAAGAAAAACCATAGGAGTTGCACTAATCCGATTTTTTTGCGTTAATCTTCAATACTGTATACTCAACTCGAAAAATTTTTTCGCACCAAAAATCGAAAATTTTCATAAGGGGTTAGCCTTTGCCAAAAAAAATGCAAAAAAAATAAAATGTGAAATTTTAGGTAATTCTGTTTAATGTACGAATCTTCTTTGAATTTAGAACTGCGAAATTCTGGAAAATTTTCGAAATTCGAAATAATTAAGGAGTTACAGCGTTTTTGACCTTGAAAACGACCTTAAATTTTTACGCCAAAAAAGATTTGGTTTTTGCGATTTTTTTCGTAGAAAACTTTACATTATCCAACGAATCCAACGGTGTCCTCAGAATGTTGATATTCGCAAAACTAAGGATGTTACAGCAATTTCAAACTCACCTCGATTTTTTACCATTTTTCGAATATTAATTACGCGATTTTGAGCTTGTTTTTTTAAAGAAAAACCATAGGAGTTGCACTAATCCGATTTTTTTGCGATAATCTTCAATACTGTATACTCAACTCGAAAAATGTTTTCGCACCAAAAATCGAAAATTTTCATAAGGGGTAAGCCTTTGCCAAAAAAAAGGAAAAAAAATAAAATGTGAAATTTTAGGTAATTTTGTTTATTGTACGAATCTTCTTTGAATTTAGAACTGCGGAATTCTGGAAAATTTTCGAAATTCGAAATAATTAAGGAGTTACAGCGTTTTTGACCTTGAAAACGACCTTAAATTTTTACGCCAAAAAAGATTTGGTTTTTGCTTCGTCCAGCACCATTACGGAAAGGGAATTTCTTGACGAATCCAACGGTGTCCTCAGAATGTTGATATTCGCAAAACTGAGGATGTTACAGCAATTTCAAACTCACCTCGATTTTTTACCATTTTTCGAATATTAATTACGCGATTTTGAGCTTGTTTTTTTAAAGAAAAACCATAGGAGTTGCACTAATCCGATTTTTTTGCGTTAATCTTCAATACTGTATACTCAACTCGAAAAATTTTTTCGCACAAAAATCGAAAATTTTCATAAGGGGTTAGCCTTTGCCAAAAAAAATGTAAAAAAAATAAAATGTGAAATTTTAGGTAATTTTGTTTATTGTACGAATCTTCTTTGAATTTAGAACTGCGGAATTCTGGAAAATTTTCGAAATTCGAAATAATTAAGGAGTTACAGCGCTTTTGACCTTGAAAACGACCTTAAATTTTTACGCCAAAAAAGATTTGGTTTTTGCTTCGTCCAGCACAATTACGGAAAGGGAATTTCTTGACGAATTCAACGGTGTCCTCAGAATGTTGATATTCGCAAAACTGAGGATGTTACAGCAATTTCAAAATCACCTCGATTTTTTACCATTTTTCGAATATTAATTACGCGATTTTGAGCTTGTTTTTTTAAAGAAAAACCATAGGAGTTGCACTAATCCGATTTTTTTTTGAGATAATCTTCAATACTGTATACTCAACTCGAAAAATTTTTTCGCACCAAAAATCGAAAATTTTCATAAGGGGTTAGCCTTTGCCAAAAAAATGCAAAAAAAATAAAATGTCAAATTTTAGGTAATTCTGTTTAATGTACGAATCTTCTTTGAATTTAGAACTGCGAAATTCTGGAAAATTTTCGAAATTCGAAATAATTAAGGAGTTACAGCGTTTTTGACCTTGAAAACGACCTTAAATTTTTACGCCAAAAAAGATTTGGTTTTTGCGATTTTTTTCGTAGAAAACTTTACATTATCCAACGAATCCAACGGTGTCCTCAGAATGTTGATATTCGCAAAACTAAGGATGTTACAGCAATTTCAAACTCACCTCGATTTTTTACCATTTTTCGAATATTAATTACGCGATTTTGAGCTTGTTTTTTTAAAGAAAAACCATAGGAGTTGCACTAATCCGATTTTTTTGCGTTAATCTTCAATACTGTATACTCAACTCGAAAAATTTTTTCGCACAAAAATCGAAAATTTTCATAAGGGGTTAGCCTTTGCCAAAAAAAATGTAAAAAAAATAAAATGTGAAATTTTAGGTAATTTTGTTTATTGTACGAATCTTCTTTGAATTTAGAACTGCGGAATTCTGGAAAATTTTCGAAATTCGAAATAATTAAGGAGTTACAGCGTTTTTGACCTTGAAAACGACCTTAAATTTTTACGCCAAAAAAGATTTGGTTTTTGCTTCGTCCAGCACCATTACGGAAAGGGAATTTCTTGACGAATCCAACGGTGTCCTCAGAATGTTGATATTCGCAAAACTGAGGATGTTACAGCAATTTCAAACTCACCTCGATTTTTTACCATTTTTCGAATATTAATTACGCGATTTTGAGCTTGTTTTTTTAAAGAAAAACCATAGGAGTTGCACTAATCCGATTTTTTTGCGTTAATCTTCAATACTGTATACTCAACTCGAAAAATTTTTTCGCACAAAAATCGAAAATTTTCATAAGGGGTTAGCCTTTGCCAAAAAAAATGTAAAAAAAATAAAATGTGAAATTTTAGGTAATTTTGTTTATTGTACGAATCTTCTTTGAATTTAGAACTGCGGAATTCTGGAAAATTTTCGAAATTCGAAATAATTAAGGAGTTACAGCGCTTTTGACCTTGAAAACGACCTTAAATTTTTACGCCAAAAAAGATTTGGTTTTTGCTTCGTCCAGCACAATTACGGAAAGGGAATTTCTTGACGAATTCAACGGTGTCCTCAGAATGTTGATATTCGCAAAACTGAGGATGTTACAGCAATTTCAAAATCACCTCGATTTTTTACCATTTTTCGAATATTAATTACGCGATTTTGAGCTTGTTTTTTTAAAGAAAAACCATAGGAGTTGCACTAATCCGATTTTTTTTTGAGATAATCTTCAATACTGTATACTCAACTCGAAAAATTTTTTCGCACCAAAAATCGAAAATTTTCATAAGGGGTTAGCCTTTGCCAAAAAAATGCAAAAAAAATAAAATGTCAAATTTTAGGTAATTCTGTTTAATGTACGAATCTTCTTTGAATTTAGAACTGCGAAATTCTGGAAAATTTTCGAAATTCGAAATAATTAAGGAGTTACAGCGTTTTTGACCTTGAAAACGACCTTAAATTTTTACGCCAAAAAAGATTTGGTTTTTGCGATTTTTTTCGTAGAAAACTTTACATTATCCAACGAATCCAACGGTGTCCTCAGAATGTTGATATTCGCAAAACTAAGGATGTTACAGCAATTTCAAACTCACCTCGATTTTTTACCATTTTTCGAATATTAATTACGCGATTTTGAGCTTGTTTTTTTAAAGAAAAACCATAGGAGTTGCACTAATCCGATTTTTTTGCGATAATCTTCAATACTGTATACTCAACTCGAAAAATGTTTTCGCACCAAAAATCGAAAATTTTCATAAGGGGTAAGCCTTTGCCAAAAAAAAGGAAAAAAAATAAAATGTGAAATTTTAGGTAATTTTGTTTATTGTACGAATCTTCTTTGAATTTAGAACTGCGGAATTCTGGAAAATTTTCGAAATTCGAAATAATTAAGGAGTTACAGCGTTTTTGACCTTGAAAACGACCTTAAATTTTTACGCCAAAAAAGATTTGGTTTTTGCTTCGTCCAGCACCATTACGGAAAGGGAATTTCTTGACGAATCCAACGGTGTCCTCAGAATGTTGATATTCGCAAAACTGAGGATGTTACAGCAATTTCAAACTCACCTCGATTTTTTACCATTTTTCGAATATTAATTACGCGATTTTGAGCTTGTTTTTTTAAAGAAAAACCATAGGAGTTGCACTAATCCGATTTTTTTGCGTTAATCTTCAATACTGTATACTCAACTCGAAAAATTTTTTCGCACAAAAATCGAAAATTTTCATAAGGGGTTAGCCTTTGCCAAAAAAAATGTAAAAAAAATAAAATGTGAAATTTTAGGTAATTTTGTTTATTGTACGAATCTTCTTTGAATTTAGAACTGCGGAATTCTGGAAAATTTTCGAAATTCGAAATAATTAAGGAGTTACAGCGCTTTTGACCTTGAAAACGACCTTAAATTTTTACGCCAAAAAAGATTTGGTTTTTGCTTCGTCCAGCACAATTACGGAAAGGGAATTTCTTGACGAATTCAACGGTGTCCTCAGAATGTTGATATTCGCAAAACTGAGGATGTTACAGCAATTTCAAAATCACCTCGATTTTTTACCATTTTTCGAATATTAATTACGCGATTTTGAGCTTGTTTTTTTAAAGAAAAACCATAGGAGTTGCACTAATCCGATTTTTTTTTGAGATAATCTTCAATACTGTATACTCAACTCGAAAAATTTTTTCGCACCAAAAATCGAAAATTTTCATAAGGGGTTAGCCTTTGCCAAAAAAATGCAAAAAAAATAAAATGTCAAATTTTAGGTAATTCTGTTTAATGTACGAATCTTCTTTGAATTTAGAACTGCGAAATTCTGGAAAATTTTCGAAATTCGAAATAATTAAGGAGTTACAGCGTTTTTGACCTTGAAAACGACCTTAAATTTTTACGCCAAAAAAGATTTGGTTTTTGCGATTTTTTTCGTAGAAAACTTTACATTATCCAACGAATCCAACGGTGTCCTCAGAATGTTGATATTCGCAAAACTAAGGATGTTACAGCAATTTCAAACTCACCTCGATTTTTTACCATTTTTCGAATATTAATTACGCGATTTTGAGCTTGTTTTTTTAAAGAAAAACCATAGGAGTTGCACTAATCCGATTTTTTTGCGATAATCTTCAATACTGTATACTCAACTCGAAAAATGTTTTCGCACCAAAAATCGAAAATTTTCATAAGGGGTAAGCCTTTGCCAAAAAAAAGGAAAAAAAATAAAATGTGAAATTTTAGGTAATTTTGTTTATTGTACGAATCTTCTTTGAATTTAGAACTGCGGAATTCTGGAAAATTTTCGAAATTCGAAATAATTAAGGAGTTACAGCGTTTTTGACCTTGAAAACGACCTTAAATTTTTACGCCAAAAAAGATTTGGTTTTTGCTTCGTCCAGCACCATTACGGAAAGGGAATTTCTTGACGAATCCAACGGTGTCCTCAGAATGTTGATATTCGCAAAACTGAGGATGTTACAGCAATTTCAAACTCACCTCGATTTTTTACCATTTTTCGAATATTAATTACGCGATTTTGAGCTTGTTTTTTTAAAGAAAAACCATAGGAGTTGCACTAATCCGATTTTTTTGCGTTAATCTTCAATACTGTATACTCAACTCGAAAAATTTTTTCCCACAAAAATCGAAAATTTTCATAAGGGGTTAGCCTTTGCCAAAAAAAATGTAAAAAAAATAAAATGTGAAATTTTAGGTAATTTTGTTTATTGTACGAATCTTCTTTGAATTTAGAACTGCGGAATTCTGGAAAATTTTCGAAATTCGAAATAATTAAGGAGTTACAGCGCTTTTGACCTTGAAAACGACCTTAAATTTTTACGCCAAAAAAGATTTGGTTTTTGCTTCGTCCAGCACAATTACGGAAAGGGAATTTCTTGACGAATTCAACGGTGTCCTCAGAATGTTGATATTCGCAAAACTGAGGATGTTACAGCAATTTCAAAATCACCTCGATTTTTTACCATTTTTCGAATATTAATTACGCGATTTTGAGCTTGTTTTTTTAAAGAAAAACCATAGGAGTTGCACTAATCCGATTTTTTTTTGAGATAATCTTCAATACTGTATACTCAACTCGAAAAATTTTTTCGCACCAAAAATCGAAAATTTTCATAAGGGGTTAGCCTTTGCCAAAAAAATGCAAAAAAAATAAAATGTCAAATTTTAGGTAATTCTGTTTAATGTACGAATCTTCTTTGAATTTAGAACTGCGAAATTCTGGAAAATTTTCGAAATTCGAAATAATTAAGGAGTTACAGCGTTTTTGACCTTGAAAACGACCTTAAATTTTTACGCCAAAAAAGATTTGGTTTTTGCGATTTTTTTCGTAGAAAACTTTACATTATCCAACGAATCCAACGGTGTCCTCAGAATGTTGATATTCGCAAAACTAAGGATGTTACAGCAATTTCAAACTCACCTCGATTTTTTACCATTTTTCGAATATTAATTACGCGATTTTGAGCTTGTTTTTTTAAAAGAAAAACCATAGGAGCTGCACTAATCCGATTTTTTTGCGATAATCTTCAATACTGTATACTCAACTCGAAAAATGTTTTCGCACCAAAAATCGAAAATTTTCATAATTTTCACATTTTTCGTCCAGCACCATTACGGAAAGGAAATTTCTTGACGAATCCAACGGTGTCCTCAGAATTTTGAAATTCGCAAAACTAAGGATGTTACAGCAATTTCAAACTCACCTCGATTTTTTACCATTTTTCGAATATTAATTACGCGATTTTGAGCTTGTTTTTTAAAAGAAAAACCATGGAGCTGCACTAATCCGATTTTTTTGCGATAATCTTCAATACTGTATACTCAACTCGAAAAATTTTTTCGCACCAAAAATCGAAAATTTTCATAAGGGGTTAGCCTTTGCCAAAAAAATGCAAAAAAAATAAAATGTGAAATTTTAGGTAATTCTGTTTAATGTACGAATCTTCTTTGAATTTAGAACTGCGAAATTCTGGAAAATTTTCGAAATTCGAAATAATTAAGGAGTTACAGCGTTTTTGACCTTGAAAACGACCTTAAATTTTTACGCCAAAAAAGATTTGGTTTTTGCTTCGTCCAGCACCATTACGGAAAGGGAATTTCTTGACGAATCCAACGGTGTCCTCAGAATGTTGATATTCGCAAAACTGAGGATGTTACAGCAATTTCAAACTCACCTCGATTTTTTACCATTTTTCGAATATTAATTACGCGATTTTGAGCTTGTTTTTTTAAAGAAAAACCATAGGAGTTGCACTAATCCGATTTTTTTTTGCGATAATCTTCAATACTGTATACTCAACTCGAAAAATTTTTTCGCACCAAAAATCGAAAATTTTCATAAGGGGTTAGCCTTTGCCAAAAAAATGCAAAAAAAATAAAATGTGAAATTTTAGGTAATTCTGTTTAATGTACGAATCTTCTTTGAATTTAGAACTGCGAAATTCTGGAAAATTTTCGAAATTCGAAATAATTAAGGAGTTACAGTGCTTTTGACCTTGAAAACGACCTTAAATTTTTACGCCAAAAAAGATTTGGTTTTGCAATGTTTTTCATAGAAAGCTTTACATTATTGCTTCATCTAGCACCACTACGGAAAGAGATTTTCGTCACGAATCCAACGGTGTGTGAAAAATTGTAAAGTTTGCAAAACTAAGGAAGTTACAGCAATTGCAAACTCACGTTGGTTTTTTTAATTTTTTGGATATTAATTATGCGATTTTGAAGCAATACTCTAAAGTTTTCAAGTGAATAGGAAAGAGTTTTGCTCCGTCCAGCACCATTACGGAAAGGGAATTTCTTGACGAATCCAACGGTGTCCTCAGAATGTTGATATTCGCAAAACTAAGGATGTTACAGCAATTTCAAACTCACCTCGATTTTTTACCATTTTTCGAATATTAATTACGCGATTTTGAGCTTGTTTTTTTAAAAGAAAAACCATAGGAGCTGCACTGATC
Organism: Stomoxys calcitrans; assembly: GCF_963082655.1. Taxonomy (NCBI): domain Eukaryota; kingdom Metazoa; phylum Arthropoda; class Insecta; order Diptera; family Muscidae; genus Stomoxys; species Stomoxys calcitrans. The sequence continues at coordinate 37,697,485 of NC_081554.1, read as the reverse complement.
CGATTTTTTTGCGATAATCTTCAATACTGTATACTCAACTCCAAAAATTTTTTCGCACCAAAAATCGAAAATTTTCATAAGGGGTTAGCCTTTGCCAAAAAAATGCAAAAAAAATAATATGTGAAATTTTAGATAATTCTGTTTAATGTACGAATCTTCTTTGAATTTAGAACGGTGTGTGAAAAATTGTAAAGTTTGCAAAACTAAGGAAGTTACAGCAATTGCAAACTCACGTTGGTTTTTTTAATTTTTTGGATATTAATTATGCGATTTTGAAGCAATACTCTAAAGTTTTCAAGTGAATAGGAAAGAGTTTTGCTCCGTCCAGCACCATTACGGAAAGGGAATTTCTTGACAAATCCAACGGTGTCCTCAGAATTTTGAAATTCGCAAAACTAAGGATGTTACAGCAATTTCAAACTCACCTCGATTTTTTACCATTTTTCGAATATTAATTACGCGATTTTGAGCTTGTTTTTTTTAAAAGAAAAACCATAGGAGCTGCACTAATCCGATTTTTTTGCGATAATCTTCAATACTGTATACTTAACTCGAAAAATGTTTTCGCACCAAAAATCGAAAATTTTCATAATTTTCACATTTTTCGTCCAGCACCATTACGGAAAGGAAATTTCTTGACGAATCCAACGGTGTCCTCAGAATTTTGAAATTCGCAAAACTGAGGATGTTACAGCAATTTCAAACTCACCTCGATTTTTTACCATTTTTCGAATATTAATTACGCGATTTTGAGCTTGTTTTTTAAAAGAAAAACCATGGAGCTGCACTAATCCGATTTTTTTGCGATAATCTTCAATACTGTATACTCAACTCGAAAAATTTTTTCGCACCAAAAATCGAAAATTTTCATAAGGGGTTAGCCTTTGCCAAAAAAATGCAAAAAAAATAAAATGTGAAATTTTAGGTAATTCTGTTTAATGTACGAATCTTCTTTGAATTTAGAACTGCGAAATTCTGGAAAATTTTCGAAATTCGAAATAATTAAGGAGTTACAGCGTTTTTGACCTTGAAAACGACCTTAAATTTTTACGCCAAAAAAGATTTGGTTTTTGCTTCGTCCAGCACCATTACGGAAAGGGAATTTCTTGACGAATCCAACGGTGTCCTCAGAATGTTGATATTCGCAAAACTGAGGATGTTACAGCAATTTCAAACTCACCTCGATTTTTTACCATTTTTCGAATATTAATTACGCGATTTTGAGCTTGTTTTTTTAAAGAAAAACCATAGGAGTTGCACTAATCCGATTTTTTTTTGCGATAATCTTCAATACTGTATACTCAACTCGAAAAATTTTTTCGCACCAAAAATCGAAAATTTTCATAAGGGGTTAGCCTTTGCCAAAAAAATGCAAAAAAAATAAAATGTGAAATTTTAGGTAATTCTGTTTAATGTACGAATCTTCTTTGAATTTAGAACTGCGAAATTCTGGAAAATTTTCGAAATTCGAAATAATTAAGGAGTTACAGTGCTTTTGACCTTGAAAACGACCTTAAATTTTTACGCCAAAAAAGATTTGGTTTTGCAATGTTTTTCATAGAAAGCTTTACATTATTGCTTCATCTAGCACCACTACGGAAAGAGATTTTCGTCACGAATCCAACGGTGTGTGAAAAATTGTAAAGTTTGCAAAACTAAGGAAGTTACAGCAATTGCAAACTCACGTTGGTTTTTTTAATTTTTTGGATATTAATTATGCGATTTTGAAGCAATACTCTAAAGTTTTCAAGTGAATAGGAAAGAGTTTTGCTCCGTCCAGCACCATTACGGAAAGGGAATTTCTTGACGAATCCAACGGTGTCCTCAGAATGTTGATATTCGCAAAACTAAGGATGTTACAGCAATTTCAAACTCACCTCGATTTTTTACCATTTTTCGAATATTAATTACGCGATTTTGAGCTTGTTTTTTTAAAAGAAAAACCATAGGAGCTGCACTGATCCGATTTTTTTGCGATAATCTTCAATACTGTATACTCAACTCCAAAAATTTTTTCGCACCAAAAATCGAAAATTTTCATAAGGGGTTAGCCTTTGCCAAAAAAATGCAAAAAAAATAATATGTGAAATTTTAGATAATTCTGTTTAATGTACGAATCTTCTTTGAATTTAGAACTGCGAAATTCTGGAAAATTTTCGAAATTCGAAATAATTAAGGAGTTACAGCGTTTTTGACCTTGAAAACGACCTTAAATTTTTACGCCAAAAAAGATTTGGTTTTTGCGATTTTTTTCGTAGAAAACTTTACATTATTGCTTCGTCCAGCACCATTACGGAAAGGGAATTTCTTGACGAATCCAAGGGTGTCCTCAGAATGTTGATATTCGCAAAACTAAGGATGTTACAGCAATTTCAAACTCACCTCGATTTTTTACCATTTTTCGAATATTAATTACGCGATTTTGAGCTTGTTTTTTTAAAAGAAAAACCATAGGAGCTGCACTGATCCGATTTTTTTGCGATAATCTTCAATACTGTATACTCAACTCCAAAAATTTTTTCGCACCAAAAATCGAAAATTTTCATAAGGGGTTAGCCTTTGCCAAAAAAATGCAAAAAAAATAATATGTGAAATTTTAGATAATTCTGTTTAATGTACGAATCTTCTTTGAATTTAGAACGGTGTGTGAAAAATTGTAAAGTTTGCAAAACTAAGGAAGTTACAGCAATTGCAAACTCACGTTGGTTTTTTTAATTTTTTGGATATTAATTATGCGATTTTGAAGCAATACTCTAAAGTTTTCAAGTGAATAGGAAAGAGTTTTGCTCCGTCCAGCACCATTACGGAAAGGGAATTTCTTGACAAATCCAACGGTGTCCTCAGAATTTTGAAATTCGCAAAACTAAGGATGTTACAGCAATTTCAAACTCACCTCGATTTTTTTACCATTTTTTGAATATTAATTACGCGATTTTGAGCTTGTTTTTTTAAAGAAAAGCCATAGGAGTTGCACTAATCCGATTTTTTTGCGATAATCTTCAATACTGTATACTCAACTCCAAAAATTGTTTCGCACCAAAAATCGATAATTTTCATAAGGGGTTAGCCTTTGCCAAAAAAATGCAAAAAAAATAAAATGTGAAATTTTAGGTAATTCTGTTTAATGTACGAATCTTCTTTGAATTTCGAACTGCGAAATTCTGGAAAATTTTCGAAATTCGAAATAATTAAGGAGTTACAGCGTTTTTGACCTTGAAAACGACCTTAAATTTTTACGCCAAAGAAGATTTGGTTTTTGCGATTTTTTTCGTAGAAAACTACATTATTGCTTCGTCCAGCACCATTACGGAAAGGGAATTTCTTGACGAATCCAACGGTGTCCTCCGAATGTTGATATTCGCAAAACTAAGAATGTTACAGCAATTTCAAACTCACCTCGATTTTTTACCATTTTTCGAATATTAATTACGCGATTTTGAGCTTGTTTTTTTAAAGAAAAACCATAGGAGTTGCACTAATCCGATTTTTTTGCGATAATCTTCAATACTGTATACTCAACTCCAAAAATTGTTTCGCACCAAAAATCGAAAATTTTCATAAGGGGTTAGCCTTTGCCAAAAAAATGCAAAAAAAATAATATGTGAAATTTTAGATAATTCTGTTTAATGTACGAATCTTCTTTGAATTTAGAACTGCGAAATTCTGGAAAATTTTCGAAATTCGAAATAATTAAGGAGTTACAGCGTTTTTGACCTTGAAAACGACCTTAATTTTTAAGCCAAAGAAGATTTGGTTTTTGCGATTTTTTTCGTAGAAAACTTTACATTATTGCTTCGTCCAGCACCATTACGGAAAGGGAATTTCTTGACGAATCCAACGGTGTCCTCAGAATGTTGATATTCGCAAAACTAAGGATGTTACAGCAATTTCAAACTCACCTCGATTTTTTACCATTTTTCGAATATTAATTACGCGATTTTGAGCTTGTTTTTTAAAAGAAAAACCATAGGAGTTGCACTAATCCGATTTTTTTTGCGATAATCTTCAATACTGTATACTCAACTCCAAAAATTTTTTCGCACCAAAAATCGAAAATTTTCATAAGAGGTTAGCCTATGCCAAAAAAATGCAAAAAAATAAAATGTGAAATTTTAGGTAATTCTGTTTAATGTACGAATCTTCTTTGAATTTAGAACTGCGAAATTCTGGAAAATTTTCGAAATTCGAAATAATTAAGGAGTTACAGCGCTTTTGACCTTGAAAACGACCTTAAATTTTTACGCCAAAAAAGATTTGGTTTTTGCTCCGTCCAGCACCATTACGGAAAGGGAATTTCCTGACGAATCCAACGGTGTCCTCAGAATGTTGATATTCGCAAAACTAAGGATGTTACAGCAATTTCAAACTCACCTCGATTTTTTACAATTTTTCGAATATTAATTACGCGATTTTGAGCTTGTTTTTTTAAAAGAAAAACCATAGGAGCTGCACTGATCCGATTTTTTTGCGATAATCTTCAATACTGTATACTCAACTCCCAACATTTTTTCGCACCAAAAATCGAAAATTTTCATAAGGGGTTAGCCTTTGCCAAAAAAAAATGCAAAAAAAAAATAAAATGTGAAATTTTAGGTAATTCTGTTTAATGTACGAATCTTCTTTGAATTTAGAACTGCGAAATTCTGGAAAATTTTCGAAATTCGAAATAATTAAGGAGTTACAGCGTTTTTGACCTTGAAAACGACCTTAAATTTTTACGCCAAAAAAGATTTGGTTTTTGCGATTTTTTTTCGTAGAAAACTTTACATTATTGCTTCGTCCAGCACCATTACGGAAAGGAAATTTCTTGACGAATCCAACGGTGTCCTCAGAATGTGGATATTCGCAAAACTAAGGATGTTACAGCAATTTCAAACTCACCTCGATTTTTTACCATTTTTCGAATATTAATTACGCGATTTTGAGCTTGTTTTTTTTTAAAGAAAAACCATAGGAGCTGCACTAATCCGATTTTTTTGCGATAATCTTCAATACTGTATACTCAACTCGAAAAATTTTTTCGCACCAAAAATCGAAAATTTTCATAAGGGGTTAGCCTATGCCAAAAAAAAAATGCAAAAAAAATAAAATGTGAAATTTTAGGTAATTTTGTTTATTGTACGAATCTTCTTCGAATTTCGAACTGCGAAATTCTGGAAAATTTTCGAAATTCGAAATAATTAAGGAGTTACAGCGCTCGAAACAGTTCGAAACTAATCCGATTTTTTTGCGATAATCTTCAATACTGTATACTCAACTCCAAAAATTTTTTCGCACCAAAAATCGAAAATTTTCATAAGGGGCCAAAAAAATGCAAAAAAATAAAATGTGAAATTTTAGGTAATTCTGTTTATTGTACGAATCTTCTTCGAATTTCGAACTGCGGAATTCTGGAAAATTTTCGAAATTCGAAATAATTAAGGAGTTACAGCGCTCGAAACAGTTCGAAACTAATCCGATTTTTTTGCGATAATCTTCAATACTGTATACTCAACTCCAAAAATTTTTTCGCACCAAAAATCGAAAATTTTCATAAGGGGCCAAAAAAATGCAAAAAAATAAAATGTGAAATTTTAGGTAATTCTGTTTATTGTACGAATCTTCTTCGAATTTCGAACTGCGGAATTCTGGAAAATTTTCGAAATTCGAAATAATTAAGGAGTTACAGCGCTTTTGACCTTGAAAACGACCTTAAATTGTTACGCCAAAAAAGATTTGGTTTTTGCTCCGTCCAGCACCATTACGGAGAGGGAATTTCTTGACGAATCCAACGGTGTCCTCAGAATTTTGAAATTCGCAAAACTAAGGATGTTACAGCAATTTCAAACTCACCTCGATTTTTTACCATTTTTCGAATATTAATTACGCGATTTTGAGCTCGTTTTTTTAAAAGAAAAACCATAGGAGTTGCACTAATCCGATTTTTTTGCGATAATCTTCAATACTGTATACTCAACTCGAAAAATTTTTTCGCACCAAAAATCGAAAATTTTCATAAGGGGTTAGCCTTTGCCAAAAAAATGCAAAAAAATAAAATGTGAAATTTTAGATAATTCTGTTTAATGTACGAATCTTCTTTGAATTTAGAACTGCGAAATTCTGGAAAATTTTCGAAATTCGAAATAATTAAGGAGTTACAGCGTTTTTGACCTTGAAAACGACCTTAAATTTTTACGCCAAAGAAGATTTGGTTTTTGCGACTTTTTTCGTAGAAAACTTTACATTATTGCTTCGTCCAGCACCATTACGGAAAGGGAATTTCTTGACGAATCCAACGGTGTCCTCAGAATTTTGAAATTCGCAAAACTAAGGATGTTACAGCAATTTCAAACTCACCTCGATTTTTTACCATTTTTCGAATATTAATTACGCGATTTTGAGCTTGTTTTTTTAAAGAAAAACCATAGGAGATGCACTAATCCGATTTTTTTTGCGATAATCTTCAATACTGTATACTCAACTCCAAAAATTTTTTCGCACCAAAAATCGAAAATTTTCATAAGGGGTTAGCCTATGCCAAAAAAATGCAAAAAAATAAAATGTGAAATTTTAGGTAATTCTGTTTATTGTACGAATCTTCTTCGAATTTCGAACTGCGGAATTCTGGAAAATTTTCGAAATTCGAAATAATTAAGGAGTTACAGCGCTTTTGACCTTGAAAACGACCTTAAATTGTTACGCCAAAAAAGATTTGGTTTTTGCTCCGTCCAGCACCATTACGGAGAGGGAATTTCTTGACGAATCCAACGGTGTCCTCAGAATTTTGAAATTCGCAAAACTAAGGATGTTACAGCAATTTCAAACTCACCTCGATTTTTTACCATTTTTCGAATATTAATTACGCGATTTTGAGCTCGTTTTTTTAAAAGAAAAACCATAGGAGTTGCACTAATCCGATTTTTTTGCGATAATCTTCAATACTGTATACTCAACTCGAAAAATTTTTTCGCACCAAAAATCGAAAATTTTCATAAGGGGTTAGCCTTTGCCAAAAAAATGCAAAAAAATAAAATGTGAAATTTTAGATAATTCTGTTTAATGTACGAATCTTCTTTGAATTTAGAACTGCGAAATTCTGGAAAATTTTCGAAATTCGAAATAATTAAGGAGTTACAGCGTTTTTGACCTTGAAAACGACCTTAAATTTTTACGCCAAAGAAGATTTGGTTTTTGCGATTTTTTTCGTAGAAAACTTTACATTATTGCTTCGTCCAGCACCATTACGGAAAGGGAATTTCTTGACGAATCCAACGGTGTCCTCAGAATGTTGATATTCGCAAAACTAAGGATGTTACAGCAATTTCAAACTCACCTCGATTTTTTACAATTTTTCGAATATTAATTACGCGATTTTGAGCTTGTTTTTTTAAAAGAAAAACCATAGGAGCTGCACTGATCCGATTTTTTTGCGATAATCTTCAATACTGTATACTCAACTCCAAAAATTTTTTCGCACCAAAAATTGAAAATTTTCATAAGGGGTTAGCCTTTGCCAAAAAAATGCAAAAAAAAATAAAATGTGAAATTTTAGATAATTCTGTTTAATGTACGAATCTTCTTTGAATTTAGAACTGCGAAATTCTGGAAAATTTTCGAAATTCGAAATAATTAAGGAGTTACAGCGTTTTTGACCTTGAAAACGACCTTAAATTTTTACGCCAAAGAAGATTTGGTTTTTGCGATTTTTTTCGTAGAAAACTTTTCTTGACGAATCCAACGGTGTCCTCAGAATGTTGATATTCGCAAAACTAAGGATGTTACAGCAATTTCAAACTCACCTCGATTTTTTACCATTTTTCGAATATTAATTACGCGATTTTGAGCTTGTTTTTTTAAAGAAAAACCATAGGAGTTGCACTAATCCGATTTTTTTTGCGATAATCTTCAATACTGTATACTCAACTCCAAAAATTTTTTCGCACCAAAAATCGAAAATTTTCATAAGGGGTTAGCCTTTGCCAAAAAAATGCAAAAAAAAAATAAAATGTGAAATTTTAGGTAATTCTGTTTAATGTACGAATCTTCTTTGAATTTAGAACTGCGAAATTCTGGAAAATTTTCGAAATTCGAAATAATTAAGGAGTAACAGCGTTTTTGACCTTGAAAACGACCTTAAATTTTTACGCCAAAAAAGATTTGGTTTTTGCTTCGTCCAGCACCATTACGGAAAGGGAATTTCTTGACGAATCCAACGGTGTCCTCAGAATGTTGATATTCGCAAAACTAAGGATGTTACAGCAATTTCAAACTCACCTCGATTTTTTACCATTTTTCGAATATTAATTACGCGATTTTGAGCTTGTTTTTTTTAAAAGAAAAACCATAGGAGCTGCACTAATCCGATTTTTTTGCGATAATCTTCAATACTGTATACTCAACTCGAAAAATGTTTTCGCACCAAAAATCGAAAATTTTCATAATTTTCACATTTTTCGTCCAGCACCATTACGGAAAGGAAATTTCTTGACGAATCCAACGGTGTCCTCAGAATTTTGAAATTCGCAAAACTAAGGATGTTACAGCAATTTCAAACTCACCTCGATTTTTTACCATTTTTCGAATATTAATTACGCGATTTTGAGCTTGTTTTTTTTAAGAAAAACCATAGGAGTTGCACTGATCCGATTTTTTTGCGATAATCTTCAATACTGTATACTCAACTCGAAAAATTTTTTCGCACCAAAAATCGAAAATTTTCATAAGGGGTTAGCCTTTGCCAAAAAAAAAATGCAAAAAAAATAAAATGTAAAATTTTAGGTAATTCAGTTTAATGTACGAATCTTCTTTGAATTTAGAACTGCGGAATTCTGGAAAATTTTCGAAATTCGAAATAATTAAGGAGCTACAGCGTTTTTGACCTTGAAAACGACCTTAAATTTTTACGCCAAAAAAGATTTGGTTTTTGCTTCGTCCAGCACCATTACGGAAAGGGAATTTCTTGACGAATCCAACGGTGTCCTCAGAATGTTGATATTCGCAAAACTAAGGATGTTACAGCAATTTCAAACTCACCTCGATTTTTTGTATCATTTTTCGAATATTAATTACGCGATTTTGAGCTTGTTTTTTTTTAAGAAAAACCATAGGAGTTGCACTAATCCGATTTTTTTGCGATAATCTTCAATACTGTATACTCAACTCGAAAAATTTTTTCGCACCAAAAATCGAAAATTTTCATAAGGATGTTACAGCAATTTCAAACTCACCTCGATTTTTTACCATTTTTCGAATATTAATTACGCGATTTTGAGCTTGTTTTTTTTTAAGAAAAACCATAGGAGTTGCACTGATCCGATTTTTTTGCGATAATCTTCAATACTGTATACTCAACTCGAAAAATTTTTTCGCACCAAAAATCGAAAATTTTCATAAGGGGTTAGCCTTTGCCAAAAAAAAATGCAAAAAAAAAATAAAATGTGAAATTTTAGGCAATTCTGTTTAATGTACGAATCTTCTTCGAATTTCGAACTGCGGAATTCTGGAAAATTTTCGAAATAATTAAGGAGCTACAGCGTTTTTGACCTTGAAAACGACCTTAAATTTTTACGCCAAAAAAGATTTGGTTTTTGCTTCGTCCAGCACCATTACGGAAAGGGAATTTCTTGACGAATCCAACGGTGTCCTCAGAATGTTGATATTCGCAAAACTGAGGATGTTGCAGCAATTTCAAACCCACCTCGATTTTTTACCATTTTTCGAATATTAATTACGCGATTTTGAGCTTGTTTTTTTTTAAGAAAAACCATAGGAGTTGCACTGATCCGATTTTTTTGCGATAATCTTCAATACTGTATACTCAACTCGAAAAATTTTTTCGCACCAAAAATCGAAAATTTTCATAAGGGGTTAGCCTTTGCCAAAAAAAATGCAAAAAAAATAAAATGTGAAATTTTAGGTAATTCTGTTTAATGTACGAATCTTCTTTGAATTTAGAACTGTGGAATTCTGGAAAATTTTCGAAATTCGAAATAATTAAAGAGTTACAGCGCTTTTGACCTTGAAAACGACCTTAAATTTTTACGCCAAAAAAGATTTGGTTTTTGCGATTTTTTTCGTAGAAAACTTTACATTATTGCTTCGTCCAGCACCATTACGGAAAGGGAATTTCTTGACGAATCCAACGGTGTCCTCCGAATGTTGATATTCGCAAAACTAAGAATGTTACAGCAATTTCAAACTCACCTCGATTTTTTACAATTTTTCGAATATTAATTACGCGATTTTGAGCTTGTTTTTTTAAAGAAAAACCATAGGAGTTGCACTAATCCGATTTTTTTGCGATAATCTTCAATACTGTATACTCAACTCGAAAAATTTTTTCGCACCAAAAATCGAAAATTTTCATAAGGGGTTAGCCTTTGCCAAAAAAATGCAAAAAAATAAAATGTGAAATTTTAGGTAATTCTGTTTAATGTACGAATCTTCTTTGAATTTAGAACTGCGGAATTCTGGAAAATTTTCGAAATTCGAAATAATTAAGGAGCTACAGCGTTTTTGACCTTGAAAACGACCTTAAATTTTTACGCCAAAAAAGATTTGGTTTTTGCTTCGTCCAGCACCATTACGGAAAGGGAATTTCTTGACGAATCCAACGGTGTCCTCAGAATGTTGATATTCGCAAAACTAAGGATGTTACAGCAATTTCAAACTCACCTCGATTTTTTACCATTTTTCGAATATTAATTACGCGATTTTGAGCTTGTTTTTTTAAAGAAAAACCATAGGAGTTGCACTAATCCGATTTTTTTGCGATAATCTTCAATACTGTATACTCAACTCGAAAAATTTTTTCGCACCAAAAATCGAAAATTTTCATAAGGGGTTAGCCTTTGCCAAAAAAATGCAAAAAAATAAAATGTGAAATTTTAGGTAATTCTGTTTATTGTACGAATCTTCTTTGAATTTAGAACTGCGGAATTCTGGAAAATTTTCGAAATTCGAAATAATTAAGGAGTTACAGCGCTTTTGACCTTGAAAACGACCTTAAATTTTTACGCCAAAAAAGATTTGGTTTTGCGATGTTTTTCATAGAAAACTTTACATTATTGCTTCATCTAGCACCACTACGGAAAGAGATTTTCCTCACGAATCCAACGGTGTGTGAAAAATTGTAAAGTTTGCAAAACTAAGGAAGTTACAGCAATTGCAAACTCACGTTGGTTTTTTTAATTTTTTGGATATTAATTATGCGATTTTGAAGCAATACTCTAAAGTTTTCAAGTGAATAGGAAAGAGTATTGCTCCGTCCAGCACCATTACGGAAAGGGAATTTCTTGACGAATCCAACGGTGTCCTCAGAATTTTGAAATTCGCAAAACTAAGGATGTTACAGCAATTTCAAACTCACCTTGATTTTTTACCATTTTTCGAATATTAATTACGCGATTTTGAGCTTGTTTTTTTAAAAGAAAAACCATAGGAGCTGCACTGATCCGATTTTTTTGCGATAATCTTCAATACTGTATACTCAACTCCCAACATTTTTTCGCACCAAAAATCGAAAATTTTCATAAGGGGTTAGCCTTTGCCAAAAAAAAATGCAAAAAAAAAATAAAATGTGAAATTTTAGGTAATTCTGTTTAATGTACGAATCTTCTTTGAATTTAGAACTGCGAAATTCTGGAAAATTTTCGAAATTCGAAATAATTAAGGAGTTACAGCGTTTTTGACCTTGAAAACGACCTTAAATTTTTACGCCAAAGAAGATTTGGTTTTTGCGATTTTTTTCGTAGAAAACTTTACATTATTGCTTCGTCCAGCACCATTACGGAAAGGGAATTTCTTGACGAATCCAACGGTGTCCTTAGAATGTTGATATTCGCAAAACTAAGGATGTTACAGCAATTTCAAACTCACCTCGATTTTTTACCATTTTTCGAATATTAATTACGCGATTTTGAGCTTGTTTTTTTTAAAGGAAAACCATAGGAGATGCACTAGTCCGATTTTTTTGCGATAATCTTCAATACTGTATACTCAACTCGAAAAATTTTATCGCACCAAAAATCGAAAATTTTGCCAAAAAAATGCAAAAAAAATAAAATGTGAAACTTTAGGTAATTCTGTTTATTGTACGAATCTTCTTCGAATTTCGAACTGCGGAATTCTGGAAAATTTTCGAAATGATTAAGGAGTTACAGCGTGTTTGACCTTGAAAACGACCTTAAATTTTTACGCCAAAAAAGATTTGGTTTTGCGATGTTTTTCATAGAAAACTTTACATTATTGCTTCATCTAGCACCACTAATCCGATTTTTTTACGATAATCTTCGAAAAAATTTTTTTTTACCTAAAATCGAAAATTTTCATAAAAAATTTTTGCTAAAAAAAATAAAATGTGAAATTTTAAGTAATATTGTTAATTGTACGAATCGTTCTCGAATTTCTATCTGAGGAATGCTGGAAAATTTTCGAAATTCGGAAAAATGAAACAGTAACAGCGTTTTTTACCTTAAAAACGTCCTTGAATTTTTACGCCCAAAAAAATTGATTTTAGCGGTGTTTTTTTCAAATTTTTCTCATTAATCCGACGGTGTCTAAAAATTTCTGAAGTTTGCAAAACTAAGGGAGTTACAGCAACTGTAAACTCATGCTGTTTTTTTTAATTTGTTTTTTGGATATGAATTATGCGATTTTGCAGCAATATTTCAAAGTTTCCAAGCAAACAGAAAAGTGTATTGCTTCGTCCAGCACCATTACGGGAAGAGATATTCCTCGCGAATTCAACATATATATGGAAACTATATTTAAATCTGAATCGATTTCTATGAAATTCACCATTAATGTTTAGAATTATCAGAAACCCCCTCGTGCGAGCATCGTGAGCATCGGTTTACAAATGACCATTTTATTGACCTTTCCTTTGTACACAAATTAACATGAACAGACAGACGGACGGACAGACAAACAGACAGGCGGACGAACAAACAGACAGACGGATTAACAGATAGACATACAGACGGACATAGCTAAACCGATATAGAAAGTATTTCTGAGTCGATCGGTATACTTATCAATGGCTCTATATCTCTTTCTTCTGGGTATCACAAACAAATTCGCTGAGTTATAATAATCTGTACCACAGTACTGGTGGTATCGGTACAAAAACCATGGAATTTCTTGTGTTAACCTTCCAATAAAAGAAAACAGTGCAAAAAACTTGACAAATGCTATCCATGGTGAAGGCTATATGCTTTAACTTGCTTAAAATATTATTGCAAATGCTAGTGTAATTGGTTATAATTATCGCCTTATTGTAAAAACCTATCTAAAGCCACCACTATTCCACCAATAAATATAATAAACCAAACGCATACAGACAGCTCAAAAAGTAAAATTTCAAGTATTTGTCACAGATGAACAAATATTTGATTCATTGATATTTCATAAAAATTGTTGAAGAGGAAATGATGTGTCATATACCATGTTATGTATCAGTGGCCACAATGTGACTATACTAGACAAATTCAAATTGATGTTTGTTTATGGTCTGCAGAAATGGATGTCTTTTCCCATTAAAATCTTTTCTTCTTTACCTCCGAGAAAATGTAATAAAATTAGAACCAAAAATAGATATTCTCAAATGAAATATTGATGACACATTCATATACATACATATATACACGACATATACGGGCATATTTGCACACGTGTGAGTGTAAAGATATTTGTCAAATTTTTGCTCATAACTGTGAGTATGTAAAATCCACAATTTTATTGCAAAAATTTACATACCTATACTATAGACACTCATTAAGCCAGACATACCCCCATAATAATACCAGTGAAAATTGGCTTGTTAAAACCATTTAGAAGGCGATGAAATGTATTTGTATCGATTTAGCTGATAATAAGAAATCAAATTATGTTAAATTTAAATAAAAACCAGTAAGGAAGGGCAAACATCAGGCGGAGCAGACTATATAATACCCTACACCTACCCTATAAGTACAATGGGCCCCATCCGGAGCTCCCCCAAAATGATTTTTACTAAAGAAAAATTGTAAACTAAATTTTTACTAAACTAAAATAATATTTTTTAAAATGACAAAATTGCAATAAGCAGGGAAAATTGTAAAAAACACAAACTTATTATTCATCAGCATATACAACAAGAGTTGGATTCAATTTTTACCGGACATCTTTTCCATAAAAAATGGGTTTTCGATCGACTTTAATTAAGTTCGTAGAATATATGAGCGCAAATGAAATCATGTAATCAAAATACTGAAGCTGATTCGCTGAAACTTTTCCTATTAAACTAAGATGTTCGCAAAGACAACTGCACTTTGAAGGCTTTGATAGATTAGGATCGGTCTTTAAATAGTGTGTTGGCAATCACTACAAAATTCAGCTCTGGCTTTATGACCAAATGTCACCGGCGATGGTTCAGTTGCTGAAACCAACAACGACCACAATTTTCCAAAAAAAAAAAAATAATTATATTTGAGGTTTATTTGCCAAGTTAACTGTAACAGAAGAATTATGTCAATTTTCGATTTTGAAAATCCTGACTACGTCCCTGATGGGAGCTATAACTAAATCTAAACCGATTGGGAGCAAACTTCGAAGATATTGTGGTAGTAATCGAGAAAAGCGTTGTACAAAGTTTTGGCAAGATTAATCAATAAATGCGCTTGCAGTGGCTCTGGGAGTGAAAATCGGGCGATATACATATATGACAGCTATATTTAAGTCTCGGCCGATTTTTATGTAATTCTCCAAGAATGTTGAGAGTCATAAAAAAACCCTTCGTGCCAAATATCGAGAGAATTGGTTAACAAATAAGCACTTTATTGCAATATTTTTCAAAATCGGACGAACATATATATGGGAGCTTTATCTAAATCTGAACCGATTTCGACCAAACTCCCCAGATATTGTGATAGTCGTCAAGAAAAGCGTTGTGAAGAACTTTGGCAAGATTAGTCATTAAATGCACTTGCAGTGGCTCTAGGAGTGAAAATCGGGAGATATACATATATGACAGCTATATCTAAGTCTAGACCGATTTCTTTGAAATTCACCAGTAATGTCGAGGGAGCTATATCTAAATCTGAACCGATTTTTTCCAATTTCAATAGGCTTCGTCCCTAGGTCGGAAAACATGCCTGTACCAAATTTCAAGATGATTGGACAAAAACTGCGACCTGTAATTTGTACACAACTTAACCTGGACAGACGGGCAGACAGACGGACATAGCTAAACCGAATCAGAAAGCGATTCTGAGTCTATTGGTATACTTAGCAAGGGGTCTACCTCTCTTCCTTCTGGTTGTTACAAACAAATGCCACTGTACCACAGTTGTGGTGTAGGGTATAATTAATATAATTAATGCATTAAATTCGGCAGGGTTGAAACTTGTGTATCCTCCACAGTCCAACAAAAAACTTGCTGAATTTTTACCAACTTTGTAAGGGAAGTTCAAGCCATACAGCGCCACCGGTGCACTTAAGTCATCGGTGAAATAATTCCGCCATGTATGGAATTCAGCGCATGAACAATCACAAAATGGAGAATAGGAAATCAGCAACACTCCCATATTCATTTCAAATCGTTACATCTTCTGACATTCTTTAACGATCTTGCCAGAAAACAAAAACAATGCTTCCATACAGGAGTGCAACTATGTAAGGAAGCACCCGCTTACGCTAGAACACCGACAACGCGCTAGTTTCGGTACTACCATGTTTTTTCATTGGAACAATCCATTGCACTATAATAAATATTTTCTCCCTTACAAAATTACTAAAAATAGCGCCAAATTCAACACAAGAAATAATTGGAAAGAAAAGCTAGAGATCGCAACACACGCCAACCACTATGGAACGCGTTTCGTCATTTGGTTAGACTAACACATGGGCCGTATTAGGTGTGAAGGGCCTTTTCATTGAGCTCAAAACTTGAAGCGGATAGACCTCACCATAGGATGGAGGTGTACTAATTTCGTCATTCTGTTTGTAACACATCGAAATATAAGTCTAAGACACCATAAAGTATATATGTATATTCTAGATCGTCATTACATTTTAAGCCGATCTAGCGATGTCCGTCCTTTCGTCTGTCGAAAGCACGCCAACTTTTGAAGAACTAAACCTAGGCGTTTGAAATTTTGTACAAATACTTTTTAATAGTGTAGGTCAATTAGGCATTTACAATTCCAAAACGGCCCATGAATTGATATAGCTGCCATATGAACCGATCTTGGGTCTTGACTTCTTGATCCTCTAGAGGGCGCAATTCTCGTCCGATTTGACTGAAATTTTGCACTTGGTGTTTTGATATCACTTCCAAGAACTGTGCAAAGTATGGTTCCAATTGGTTCTTAACTTGATATAGCAGCCATATAAACCGATCTGGGATCTTGACTTCTTGAGCTTTTAGAGGGCGCAATTTTTATCCGATTTGGCTGTAATTTTGCATGTGTTGTTTATGTATCACATCCGACAAATGCGCTAAGTATATTTTAAATCGGTACATAAACTGATATAGCTGCCATATAAACCGTTCTGGGATCTTGACTTGTTGAGCCACCAGCTCCCATATAAACCGATCTCCCGATTTTGCTCCTTAAGCCCCTAAAAGGATCAATTCTTATCCAAATGGACTGAAATACTACAAAATGACTTCTACAATGTTCAACATTCAATTCATTTATGGTATAAATCGAACTATAACTTGAGATAGCTCCAATAGCATAACAGTTCTTATTCATTATTCTTTGTTTGCCTAAAAGAGATACAAAAAACTCGACTAAATCGATCCTGGTGGAGGGAATATAAGATTTGGCCCGGCCGAACATAGCATGCATTTACTTCTTATTATTTTTTAATGTTTTTTGGGTTTTTTAACCTTTGACTTACTTTTCGATTTCACATTTTAAGGCTTGTATTGGAAATGTTTTTTTTTTTAAGTGAAGTATTGGCTACTCTGGTTGTATAGTAGCCTCAACAGGGTATATCCCACATACATTCTAACAAGACAAGAATTTATTGAACCCTTTTTATTAATATGATTGTCTAAGAAATACATATAAGCGAAAATATTTCTAATTTTTTTTTTCATTAACAATTTAAAGCAATTAAAACATTTGGCACACGGCAAACAAATGCGATTTCATATTTACGCTGATGCTGATGATGGTGATGGCGATGGGTATGGCAATGTTGCACCCAACGACAGTCCGACCAAAAATGTCACAAAGAATGGTCATATTGATGGCGGCATTTTTCAAGCATATTTGGGGGCATTTTGAAATGTGGCAAGCGCCACAAGGATCGGAGCTTTTTGAATTGAAATTGATTGCAGCAACTGAATGTCAATGCAACAAAAATGAAAACAAATTTCCCTTAATGTCCCCAATGATAGAATTCAAATTGTACACTTATGTGAATTCTTCAATAAAATTATGTGAACATTCTTAACACGTTGAGAGATTGCTGCAACAGATTTCCCACATTTTATTAATTTTGTGACATTTTTGCCAGCCATAACATCACAAACCAATAAAATCAGTGAAATTGTGAAAAATTCTCAATCACATACAAACTGACTTTGAAAGACGGTTTAACCGGGGGCGAACACCATTATTGCGAAAGTCTTCTGCCGAAAGGTTTAGAATTTTTCAGAGAGCCCCATAGTCTCACTTC
This sequence comes from Stomoxys calcitrans, assembly GCF_963082655.1. Lineage (NCBI taxonomy): Eukaryota > Metazoa > Arthropoda > Insecta > Diptera > Muscidae > Stomoxys > Stomoxys calcitrans. The sequence goes on along the minus strand of NC_081554.1, from coordinate 37,679,836 downwards.
TCAAGCAGATGTACTCGTTTGAGCATGAGGAAACATAATATTTTGGCTTGGACCTTTCATAATATGAATTTAGCAAATTTCTTGATTTGATTTTCGAACACGCTTCCCCATCAGGGAACTGAACGCCGAGTATGATTGGCCTCTTGTTCTGTTTCTGGCAGCGACAAACAAATAAATAAGCAAACAAAAGTTTTCAAAAGTTGCGAGATGTCATCGAAATGTAGTATGAGTGCGTCTGCCTTATGCTCATGGTGTTGGCTTTCTTTTTGTGTCTTCGCCTTAATTTTTTGGCTAAAGGCATATTTTTATACAGCAAATATTTTTATACATTAGAATATTTTTTCTTTTGGTCTAGTTTGTTTATTATACGAAGACACCATGAAAATTTACGTATTGGAATATATACTCAATTCATGGATAAGGTTTTCTTAAATAATACATTAGTTTTGAAAGGTTTAAAACTACAAAAATTTTAAAAATGTTGAGAATAATATGTGAAAAACGATTTTCATGGAAAAGCGGTTGCCAATATAGGCCTATTGTAAAAATTCATCTTTCTTTACTCACCACCAGAGGATAGGAGGTATATTCTTTTGCAGTGAAAAATTTGTTGTCCTAATTTTAAAGATTCGAGCCAAAGATTAGCAAACTTAGTATAAAGAAGATCAAATTTCCAACCTTTTAAGGAAACATTTCCTTTGGTGAAAATTTTTCTCCTCCATATTAAGGATTTTTATACCCTCCACCATAGGAGGGGGGTATATTAATTTCATCATTCTGTTTTTAACTCTTCGAAATATTCGTCTAAGACCCCATAAAGTATATATATTGGTGATCGTCATGACATTTTAAGTTGATCTAGCCATGTCTGCCCGTCCGTCTATCTGTCGAAAGCACGCTAACTTTCTAAAAAGTAAAGCTAGCCCCTTGAAATTTTGCATGAAATTTTTTGTTATGATTTCCAATATATGTGCAAAGTATGGTTGAAATCGGTCCAGAACCTAATATAGCTGTCATATAAACCGACCTGGTATGGTATGGTTCAAATCGGTCTATAACCTGATATAGCTGTCATATAATCCGATCTTGGATTTTGATTTCATGAACCACTAGAGGGTGAAATTCTTATCCGTTCGGGCTGAAATGTAGCATGACGTGTTTTGTTATGACTTCCAACAAGTGTGCAAAGTATGGATTAAATTTGTTCATACCCTAATATAGCTGTCAAATAAACGGATCTGGGATCTTAACTTCTTGAGCTTCTAGAGGGCGTAATTATTATCCGATTTGGTTGAAATTTACTACAGCGGCTTCTCCCATGACCGCCAACATACATGTCATTTTAAATGATATTAACTAGTTATGTCGAAAAATGTAAGAAAATACCTCCTGCCAAATTACAAACGAATCGGTTAACAAATAAGAACTTTATTGCACTATTTCTCAAAATCGGACAAACATATACATGGGAGCTATTATATCTATATCTGAACCGATTTCGTGTAAACTTCTCAGATATTGTAGCAGTTATCGATAAATGCGCTGTGCAAAATTTTGGCAAGATTGGTCAATAAATGCGTTTGCTGTGATTCTAAAAGTTAAAATCGGGAGATGTATAGAGATGAGAGCTATATCTAAATCTGAACCGATTTCCATGAAATTCACCAGTAATTTTTCCCAAATTTCGAGAGAATCGGTCTAAAAATTACCATTTTATTGCATTATTCCGGCAAATTGGACAAATGGGAGCTAAGCAAATCTGAACCTTTTTTCTCCAATTTCAATAGGCTTCGTCTCTAGGTCGATTTTGCTTCTTGAGCCCCAGATCGGACTATAACATGTATTTGGATATTTTGGCCTATAACAGCCAAACCATTGAGATTTTCAATCCAATATTAAGAAAAAAATTGTAGCTAAGACAATAGTTAAGAATTCTCATCGCAAAAGAATTGGAACGCTCCTTCAAGCAGTTTGGCCTTGTGAAAGTTCAAATTTTTCGTGAAAATACGAGTATTGATAAATTACTATGAACTGAAAATGGTCTCGACAGATCGGCAAATCGGCAGATCGGTCTATATGGCAGCTATATCGAAATATAGTCCGATTTGGACCATATTCGGTTTGGACATCAGTAGGCATGATAAATGTGGCTTTTATGTATTTTTCGCCGCTCTTTCCATACAAGTTCGATCACAGTGGGTCGGTAGGACGACGAAAATCTTTTGGAGAAAACCGAACCATGAGAAGACAAAGCTATTACTGAAAGGAAGTAAAAAAGGAAGTGAACATGGCTTTCGGTATCAAAATGGGACACATAGTACTACGAGCTCTCTTATGCAAAATCGGTGCGGCAAGTGAAAGCATGAGTAGGGCATGTGATCGATCGGATCGGATTTATTGCCCTATTTTGCTGAAACTGTGACTTTTACAAGAGTACTCGGTCCTTAATCAAAATACGATTCAGACCAGCCCATATGACTAAGGTTATAGCAGTGTAGTAAAGGCCAAAACAAAATGTTTTTGAGCGATGCGTTGAAAAATTAAACTCTGCAAATAAAGGGTAATTTACAGCAATTATCTTTTTGGCAACACTAGTTTTAACAGCTCACGCACGATTCGTGTTTTGATTCACTGTCAAACATCTACAGTTTGGTCTATAATTTAATCATGAATCATCTTACAAACGAACAACGCTTGCAAATTGCTCTATTAAGAAAGTTTATCGAGCGCTTCTTCCATTGAGCGACGATGCTCATTTTTGGCTCCATGGTTACGTAAATAAGCGGAATTTTCGATTTTGGCCTGAAGCACTGCTAGAGCTACCAATGTATCCAGAAAAAGTGCGGTTTATGGGCTGGTGGCATCATTGGACCGTACTTCTTCAAAGACGATGTGAATCGTAACGTAACTGTGAATGATGAGCGCTATCGTGAGATGATATCCAACATTTTTTTACCCAAAAAGGCAAGAGGTTGACTTGCTGGTGACTTGGGATGGTGGCATCATTGGACCGTACTTCTTCAAAAACGATGTGAAACGTAACGTAACTGTGAATGGTGAGCGCTATCGTGAGATGATATCCAACATTTTTTTTGCCCAGAAAGGCAAGAGCTTGACTTGCATGACATGTGGTTTCAACAAAACGGTGCCACAACCACGCAGCACGCGTAACAACGGACTTAATGAGAGGCGAGTTCGGTGAACATTTTATTTCACGTTCGGGACCGGTCAATTGGCCGCCTCGATCGTGCGATTTAACGCCTTTAGACTATTTTTTATAGGGCTATGTTAAAGCTCATATCTATACAGACAAGCCCGCTTCAATTGATGCATTGGAAGGCAGCATTGAAGCATTTTTTCATGAATAATCAGCCGAAATATTGGAAAGAGTATGCCAAAATTGGACTCAGCGAATAGACCATTTGAGGCGCAGTCACGGTCAACATTTGCATAAAATAATCTTCAAACATTAAATTATATGGACCATACTATCGATTTAAATAAAGATTTCATGTATTTTACTGAATTTTATGTGTTTTTTTTATGCTTTCCTGTAGGTCTTAAAAATCACCCTTTAAATCCCAAAAAAGCAAGTCACAAAAGTTAAACGATTTTTCACTTTTTGTTTGCATTCTTATAGTAATCTAAAATAGAAATTTATTATCTAAATTTTGGTTAGGGTGGCTAAGGGGGCCGCCTCTTCCCAAAGCCCCCCAAATGAATATATAAACCAATCTGGACAATATGGGATTCAAGTGAAAGGTATTTGAAAGTAAAAAACGAACTTGATAACCAAATGTGGAACCAAGTGTTCGGGGGGAGTGCATCCCCCTAAACACTCTCCAAAATTGACATACATACCGACCGTGACGATATGGGACTCAAATAAAAAGTCTTTGAGGGTAGAGCATGAATCTGATATTCTTAACATTCGGGACAAAAAGCCTAGGTCACGGCGTCACCCCCATGCCAGCCACCAAATAAGACGTATTTGCAGACCTTGGCAATATGGCGCTCAAATAAATTTTTTATTTTCGTGTAGAGCACGAATCTGATATTTTTTTCAGGGTCAAGTCTCTGGATGGTCACTTCAACTCATAAATGCCAATTACCCAGTGGCCGTCTCACCCTCATAACATCCCCCAAACAGGACGTATTTGCTGACGTTGGCAATTTGAGGCTCACATAAAAGGTATTTGAGAGTGGAGCACGATGCTGATAATTTTCAGGGCCAACCCTCTAAACATCCCCCAAACTGGAGATATTTGCTAAGGCAATAAGGGACTCTAATAAAAGGTATTTGAAAGTCGAGCAAACGCAAATTTGCCCTTGAACATTCCATAAAGGAAGAGGTGTATGCTTCTCACATATCAAAAGGTGCTGTCCCATTCAAGTTTAAGCTCAATGATAAGGGACCTCCTTAACGATACTGATAATTTTCAGGGCCAACCCTCTTAACATTCCCCAAACAGGACATATTGGCTAAGGCAATAAGGGACTCAAATATAAGGAATTTGAAAGTCGAGTCCATGTAGGAACAAGCAAGCTTCTCACATACCAATATGTGCTGTCCCATTCAAGTTTGAGCTCAATGATAAGGGACCTCCTTTTTATAGCCGAGTCCGAACGGCGTGCCCTAGTATGACACCACTTTGGGGTGAAGTTTTTATATGACTTCTATGCATGACATAGTATCTCACAAGTGTCGCCAGCATTAGGAGTGTAAAACCATGCAACCTCTGCGGTGGGCTCAAATAAAATTACATAATGAATCTGATATCTATTAGAGCCAAGTGTTTGGGGGATGCCTCATCCCATAAATTCCCCTAAACCAAATAAATATATCGACCATAGCAATATAAAGCTAAAATGAAAATTATGAGGGAGTAGAGTAGGAGTCTGTTAAACATTTTCGGGGAATATTGTTTGAGTCCATATTAGTTCTCGCTTCTGAAAAAAGAAACAACGGGCAAACCCTTATTTTAAAAGTTGTCTTACTTTTGAGCAGTTACCAATATCACTGACCATTTTCCGAAGTCAAGATTTCCAGTAACTAACTGGTTGCGAATTTGCAAAATCGATAAACATATCGCCCTTAGCTTTAACATTATTTTTCTTCAAAGGACAAAAAGAAGAAACAGTAAGCGACTTCCATCATCCCAAACCAAAATAACCCTGTTCCTTATTGGAATGTTCATGATCAAATTTGCAATGCATTTTGATGAGGATTATAAGTGATCAAGATGGCGTATGACGTATGGCTTATAATTATCGAATGATAATCATACGCTCGTATGTCCACTAAATATAATAAAGAAAATATTTGAAATGTTTGGGGCTGTGTCAAAGGAAATCGCCATATTAAGCGCATCTAGTTTCCCACTGGACAGGATGAAACTACCGCGCCTTTTTAACATTCAACATGAGGAACCCATGGTGATGATAAGATAATTCTATTGTCGCCGCTTATCGGAGATTTTTTGCAATGAAAGAGGAAAGCCAGATCACAACACTCCAATCACTATGGGACGCGTTTCGCCTTGGGTTAGAAAACTTTTCATTTTGCATTACATTGTGGTAGGTTGTAAATAATTATATCGAATATACAGTGAAAACGTTTCCACGATGTAAGCTCAACAGTAGCACAAGTTTAACACCTTTCGCACTAGCTGTTCCCTTCCGCCGCATATGTTTCTTGTAGTGATAGACTTATTCTTTATAAGACAACCTTGCTTCCATTGCATACACATGTGATTTTGTGCATCTTTTGGAAGTTGTATTGGAGGATTCGAACTCTAGACGACGGCAATGATTTTCAGAGGTGGTTATCTCTCCCTAATGCTGGCGACATTTGTGTGGTATCGTGCATGTAAAAATGTCTATCCAAAGAGATGTCGCACTGTGGCACGCCGTTCGGACTCGGCTATCTTTTCATTGAGCTGAAACATGCATCGGACAGCACTCAGTGATATTTGAGAAGTTTACCCCTGTTCCTTAATGGAATGTTCATGGGCACATTTGCAAATTTTAATACTATATAAACATTTTTTTTTGGCTTTCCACTGGTGTAACCTGACCACATATAATTTTTGGCATTTAGTAATAGGGATTAAGGGCACAAATACACCGGACTCTTTTCTAAATGCAAATTAAGAACAACATAATTTATCAGAATGTTTACTATATAGGTTTTTTTTGGCTCTTGACTTTCATTTGATTTCGCTTTGAAGCATCCAAAATAAAAAGAATATAATATTCAGTCAAAAAAAAAATCTCGAGAATATGCTCGTGTTTTCCTTGACCAGTGGTCATTTTGTCTTGTGTTTTTAAGCGTCAAACAAATTATTTATTAAATGATACGCATACACGTTCCGAAATATTTGCCCCATGGATATCAATATAAATGTAGCGTTATATGAATGCGCATATATTATTGGATTGTATAATTTTTCTGAAAAGAAAAACATTAACATATTTTCAATGAGATGTAGTAGAGTGAAAAATCTTTGATACAATATAAAACTTGGACAAGTATTTTGTCCTTTGGGACGCTATGGAAATTTATTTTAAAGGGAAATATAAGAACTGATTTATTATGTATATTATGACGTGTAAACAAAACAAAAAACATTTGCCTTTATTACACCCAAGGGGATGTTAGAATTTAATGCAGAGAATTGTATATTTAAATAACCTGCTATAAAGGGAAATCAGAGAAACAGATAAAAAAAATAATTTTTTCTTGAGTTGTTTAGCTCGTTAAGGTGAAGATTATTACATTTTATAATATTCATTTTCGAGACGAGTTAAATGATCAAAAATTTGGAAATTTGAAAAATTAAAGATGTTACAGCAATTTCGGACTCACCTTGAATTTTTAGCATTTTTCGAAAAAACATAATAGTTGCACTAGTCCGAATTTTTTGCCATAATCTTCAATATTGTATACTCAACTCGTAAAATTTTTTCCCATCAAAAATTTAAAATTTTCATAGGGGTTAAGGGTTGCTAAAAAAAATGCAAAAAAATCAATTGTGAATTTTTAAGTGATTCTGTTTATTGTACGTAATAATTGTAATCTTCTTCGAATTTTGAACTGCGGAAAGCTGGAAGGTTTTCGATATTCGAAAAAATGAAGGAGTAGCAGCGTTTTTGACCCTGAAAACGACCTTAAATTTTTACGCCGAAAAAAAATTTGGTTTTTGAGATGATTTTTACGGAAAACTTTACAGTATTGCTTTATCCAGCACCACTACGGAAAGCCATTTTCCATACGAATCCAACGGTGTCGGAAAAAGTTTGCAAAACTAAGAAAGTTACAGCAATTGCAAACTCACCTGGGTTTTTTGATTTTTTGATGTGAATTATGCGATTTTGAAGCAATATTCTAAAGTTTTCAAGGAAACAGAAACAAGTATTGCTTCGTCAAACATCATTACATAAAGAGTCTTTTTTTTGCGAATCCAATCCTCGAAACAAAAAGATGTTACAGCAATTTCAATCTCACCTTGATTTTTTTAGCATTTTATGGGATATTAACTATGCGATTTTGAGCTTGTTTTTAGAAGCAAAAGCATAAGAGTTGCACTAATCTTAATTTTTTCCCATTATCTTCAATACTGTATACTCAACTCAAAAATTTTTTCCCATCAAAAATTTCAAATTTTCATAAGGGGTTTGCCTTCGTTAAAAAAAATCTAAAAAAATAAAATGTGAAATTTTAAGTAATTTTGTTTATTGTACGAATCTTCTTCGAATTTCGAACTACGAAATGCTGGAAAATTTTCGATATTCGAAAAAATTATGGAGTTACAGCGATTTTGGCCTAAAACATTTTTACGCCTCAAAAAATATGGTTTTTGCTAAGCTTTTTACAGAAAACTTTACAGTATTGTTTCATCAACGAAAAACGATTTTCGTCACGAATCCAACGCTGTCCGAAAAATTCTGAACTTTTCAAAACTAAGGAATTTACAGCAATTGCAAACTCATGTTGTTTTTTTTTTTTGAATTTCTATACCCTACACGACCACTCGCCCGATTTCCACTTAAATTACCGTAGTAACTACAATTCAATCAACCGATCTGCACAAAATTTGGCACGAATTGTTTTGTTACTGATCCTAATATATCTGCAAAATTTCATCAAAATCGGTTCAGATTTAGATATAGCTCCCATATATATGTATTCCCCGATTTGCACTTAAATGGCCGTAGCAGGTAAAATTTGTAACCAATCTGCGCAAAATTTGGCACGGATTGTTTCGTTACTCATCTTAATATATCTGCAAGATTTCATCAAAATCGGATGTAGCACCCATTCATTTTTATCGCCGGATTTGCACTTATATGGCCATAGTGACAACAATTTTCAAATTATCTGATTGAAAGTCAGTTCAGATTTGGATATAGCTCTCGTATACATATATATTTGTATATTGCCCGAATATATAATTGTAGGGTAGGTGTAAGTATAGTCGGCTCGATTTTGAGGCAATACTCTAAAGCTTTCAAGGGAACAGAAAAGTCTATTGCTTTATCCAAATTATCCATTAACAGAAAGATTTTCTTTTCGAATCTAACTGTGTACTCAGAGTTTTGAAATTCTCAAAACAAAAGGATGTTACAGCAATTTCAAACTCACCTTGATTTTTTAGCATTTTTCGGGTATTAATTATGCGATTTTGAGTTTGTTTTTTGAAGAAAAAACATTGGAGTTGCACCAATCCGATTTTTTTGCCATAGTCTTCGAGTAAAAATTGCTAGACCTCGCAGCCCTGGTTTAGAGTTAACTTAAAGTTTTTAAGTCAAAACTTTGATTTGAAGTTTCCGATTAACATGTTTTGATGGAGTCGCGAATGAAAGTCATTTTCCCTCTACGACGCATAGTTTATTTAGAAGATACAATAAATTTAAAATTTTCAAATATTAATTTTTAATATGACTTACTCATGTTCATTAAATTGTAAAGGCAGGTCCCTCTCTTACGGTTCTGTGATTGCCTTAGTGTTTTGCCAAAATGTAATAAAAATTTAATACTTTGTTTTTGTATGGCAACAAATGCAAAAATATAAACATTTTTGTGGCTTATTCAGAAGCATCATCATAACCCGTGGCAATCAATCATATTTTTATTATAAATTTCCTTTAAAACAACACCAAATGCCAGACACAAACGACACTTACATATGTAACAAACAACAAAAATCGTACATGTGTTCAACCTTAGCCATACATACATACACAATATATACTATATGAGGATGTGTATAGGGGTATTACTAAATAGACGTCTTAAGTAATTAAGCGTATAAAAATAGAAGCATGAATTTACCTTCTCTGCTCTCACAAAGGAGAATAACAATGCCAAAAACACCATGCTGGTTAGTTGTTGTTGTTGTTCTGTTTGCACACGTGTAGATGTGTAGCTATCTAGGTAAGAAAGTTTTGAGATCGCACAATGAGTGTGAGTGTGTGTGCGTGCTCGCCTTTCTCTTTGGTAGTTCATCCATAGTCGCTCGTCCAAGAAATAACGAGCAAAAGATAAGTAAATGAAACTAACCAACACTAATATCATCAAATACCACTACCACCGCAAACAGACTTGCGTTCAAAGGCACACATGCACATACAACAGCACTGTTGTGTAAATCCGAGCGAACAAAGATGATAGAACCATTTGTGTAATCTCAACCTAATGCATGAATGTTTGTATGTTGTATGTATGTTTGTATGAATGCTGGCCGCTTGGTTTAGGGGGTGTATATAAATAAACGTTGAAATATTTAAGCATTTATTCATAACAAATTTTCAGAATAAAAACAACATTTAGCGGCAGCAAAAGATTGAAAATCCGAATAAAATTGCTGACATACACTTGTACACGCACACACACACACATACATTCATTTATTAAAAAGCTGACAGACCAACAAATAGACAAAATAATCACATCTCATTACATCACAGGTGCAGGCTCATCAAAAAGCACGAGCGACAGGACGGAGGATGGCTGACTGATTGCAGTGTTGGCCAATTTACCGCCTTTCGCATTGCATTAGCCACGCTTGTTGCCCTCAAGGCATCGGGCCACTGTACGTATGAGTGATGGCATGGTTTTCCAATAAATTTACGCCAGCGTAAGTGACGCACTCATAATTCATAAATATCCCATAATTCATGGCATAGATTTAAAAAACGAAACCATGGCTAAAGACAAAATGAACTAAATCCCATCACCACCAATGTCATCGCCATCACTGATGACATCACAACCAGAAAAGCATTGGCCTCTTTAGGCATGGGGTTTCTTCCTGCTTATGGCCCGGGACAAGCCTCTTACAGCAAGAAATTCTTACATTAAATTGTTGGCCGATGACTATCAGCTAAGGGGCCTCATACAAATAAACGACATTGACCGCAAAACAAAGGCTGACTGCGACTTCTTGAACTTAGACACTAGAGGCAATATGTTTTTTGCTTTAATTTCGACGAAAGAAAATTGTCTTTTCTAATTGACGACGTCCGTCACTGAAGGTGTTGGATTTCCCTGTCGATTTAACCGGCCGGTAATCGGTTTTTGCTCGTCTTCCCATTGAAATTATTTAAACATTTTGAAGATGAATTCATTGAATTTTTTTGAAGGTCATCCAAATGTTCGTCTCAAATTTGCTTCACTCGCACACATTTGCCTTATGTGCCTAAGTGTGGGACTGGCTATCTTTAGAAACATAGTTATGTACTCGTGTGTGTGTCTGTGAACAGGAACACAAGTTCTTGAAGGTTGTTGTTAGTTAATTATTTTTCTAACCATAGACATAAAATAAAATGAACAACAATATTTTCAATGCTCCTGTTATTTCGAGGGGTCAACAACTCACATAAGTACCTTTGAATGTATAAAAAGCAAAAGTAATTACAAAAATAAATGATAGAAGTGTTTACTTTTTCAGCTGTCCTTTCAAGATGAGCTCTTCGAATTTTAATAATTTGTTTTTAATTGAAATTCAAATTTTGTTTGTTTCGAACAGACTCGAAAACGGCTAAACCGACTTTCTTGAAATTTTCAGACATTGTTTCTAATGACACGGAAGGAACAAGTGGTTATTAAAAATTTTCGTATAAGAAGGGGTAGGGTCCATTTCACGTTACAAATTGCAAAAATGTTTGCTAAAATAACAGTTTTTGTCTGCTAAAAATGGAAAAGCAGATATGGTTGCTGTTGCGGCAAGCAAAGGGCTGCTGTTGTGCTACATTTCGACTGCTATTTCAACTACATATCTGCTAAAATATTGAAAACGCATTTCTGCTGAATAGGAAAAAAGTTTTTGCATATAGTATTGATTTATTTCATTTTATTTTATTTTATTTTATTTTATTTTATTTTATTTTATTTTATTTTATTTTATTTTATTTTATTTTATTTTATTTTATTTTATTTTATTTTATTTTATTTTATTTTATTTTATTTTATTTTATTTTATTTTATTTTATTTTATTTTATTTTATTTTATTTTATTTTATTTTATTTTATTTTATTTTATTTTATTTTAGAAGGTTAGAAACGCCTCAACAAACTATGGAGATGCAATGAAAGCTCACATACTACAAAAGTCAGGGTCTTCAACAGTAGTGTGAAATCTATTTCATTATATGATTATACAACTTGGAGCATGACACAACCGACTATCCGTAAAGTCCAAGTTTTCATAAATCGCTGCCTACGACAAATACTTCGAATTTTTTGGCCAAACCGTATTTCAAATGAAGAACTGCAAATAAGAACAAACACTTTCCCTGTCGATGTAGATACGAAAAGATACGCTGTACGAAAAGAGAGCGTTGAATCAGCCCATATATAGTGAAATCAAGCCAAGGCTTTGGCCAACGTTAGAGCACGATGGAAAGAGCTTGTTGATGCCCTATATTTACACTGAACAGTTTACTATTGGCCATATTTTATTGTAAATATACCCTACACCACTACTGTGGTACAAGGTACCATAACTTAATACATTTGATTCTAACACCCAGAAGGAAGAGAGATAAACTCATTGATTAGTACACCGATGGACTCAGAATCACTTTCTGATCCGATTTAGCTATGTCCGTCTGTCTGTCTGTCGGTCTCTCCATGTTAATTTGTGTACAAACTACGGGTCGCAGTTTTCATCCGATCGTCTTCAAATTTGGTACAGGCACCTTTTTCGGCTAGAGACGAAGCCTATTGAAATTGGAAAAAAATTTATTCAAATTTCGTTATAGCTCCCATAGATATGTTCGTCCGATTTGCAGTAATAATGCAATAAAATGCTCATTTCTTAACCGATTCTCTCAAAATTTGGCAGGAAGGATTTTCTTATATCTTTTAATATTACTGTTGAATTTCGTAGAAATCGGTTCAGATTTGTACATAAATGCCGTATATCTATTTCACCCGATTTTCACTTCTGGGGTTACTGCTAGCGCATTATTGACAAATATTGCCAAAATTGTGCATAACTCTTTCCTCGATGCCTACCACAATGTCTAATAAGTTTGGTTAAAATCGGTTTAGATTTAGATAAAGCTTCCATATACATGTTTGTCAGATTTTGGCTAATTTGTAATAATGTTGTCATTACAATAAACAGAAATACTTAAAAATTCACATTTCACTTTTTTGTTTTTTTTTTATCAAGGGCTAACCCTTTAGAAAATTGGCAATTTTTGATGCGAAACAATTTTTCGAGTTGAGTATACAGTATTGAAGATTGTGGCAAAAAATTCGGATTAGTGGAACTCCTATGTTTTTTCTCCAAAAAACAAGCTCACAATTGCATAATTAATTTTGAAAACTGCTAAAAAGTCAAGGTGAGTTTGAAATTGCTGTAACATCTATTGTGAAATTTCAAAATTCTGAGGACACCGTTGGATTCGCGAAGAAAATCTCTTTCCGCTATGGTGCTGGAAGAAGCAATACTCTTTGCTGTTTCTTTGAAAATTTTAGAGTATTGCTTCAAAATCGCATTATTCATATCCAAAAAAAATTCAAAAAAGAAACCAACGTGAGTTTGCATTTCCTGTAACTTACTTAGTTTTGGTAACTTCAGAAATTTTCAGGCACCGCCGAATTCATGAGGAAAATCGTGGTGCCATATGAAGCAGTACTGTAAAGTTTTCTGTAAAAAACGTCGCAAAAACCATTTTTCAAAGCCAAAAACGCTGTAACTCCTTAACTTTTTTTAAATTCGAAAAATTTCCAACATTCTGCAGTTCGAAATTCGAAGAAGATTCGAACAATGAATAGAATTACTTAAAAATTCATAATTAATTTTTTTTGCATTTTTTAGAAATTAATAAAATTTGTAATTTTTGATGAGAAAAATTTTTTCGAGTTGAGTGTACAGTATTGAAGATTGTGGCAAAAAATTCCGATTAGCGCAACTCCTATGTTTTTTCTTCAAAAAACATGCTCAAAATCGTATAATTAATACCCGAAAAATGCTAAAAAATCAAAGTGAGTTTGAAAATGTTTTGCTAATTTCAAAACTCTAAGGACACCGGCGATTCGCAAATAAAATCTCTTTCCGTAATGGTGCTGGACAAACATAATTCATATCCAAATCAGCAAATATGTTAAAACTGTAATAAATACGGTTGACAAATGCAAACATTATTGCAAATTAGCCAAAATCTGATGAACATATATATGGGAGCTACATCTAAATCTGAACCAATTTTGACCAGATTTCATTGATATTGTGGTATGCATCGAGGAAAGATTTGTGCACTATTTTGGCAATATTGGTCAATAATGCGCATGCAGTGACCCCAGAAATAAAAATCAGGCGAAATAGATATATAGCAGTTATATATAAATCTGAACCGATTTATATGAAATTCAGGAGTAATATTAAAAGACATAAATCGATCCTGCCAAATTTGGTGAAAATCGGTTAACAAATGAGCACTTTATTACTATATAACATATATATGGGAGCTATATCTAAATCTGGACAGATTTCTTGCAAACTTTTTAGATATTGTAGTTGTCATTGGAAGCCATTTTATTGCATTATCACTGCAAAACGTACGAACATATATATGGGAGCTATATCTAAATCCGAATCGATTTTTTCCAATTTCAATAGGCTTCGTCTTTAGGCAGAAAAACATGCCTCTACCAAATTTTAAGACGACCGTATAAATACTGCGACCTGTAGTTTGTACACAAATTAACGCGAACAAACGGACAGACAGACAGAGAGACAGACGGGCATAACTTAATCAAATCAGAAGGTGAATCTGTGTCGATCGGTATATTTATCAATGGGTCTATCTCTCTTCCTTCTGGGTGTCACAAACAAATGTGCTAAGTTATTATACCCTGTACCAAAGTAGTGGTGCGGGTTATAAAAAAATCGATATATTGTAATATCCTGTAGCACAGTAGCGGTTGGTGTAGGGTATGGAAACTAAGATCGCTTCGTTTCGTGTCCTTCCTTTGCATCTTCATTATGGATCTATAGTTTTGGTTTTTTTTTTCATAGCTTTTAATTTATAAATATCATATTTTGTTTGGCCCTAAGAATATTCCCTTTAAACTCAACAAGTAAGTACTTTATGCTGAACTGCCAATATAGGGTATACTCGTACATACTCATATACACAGCCATAAAATTGTTTGTTGTTTTTTTTTTTTAATTTGTGAAGCAAAAGGAGAAAAAATAAAACATTTTCTAAAAATTCACTTTTGCCTGCTGACAGATAGAAAAAATAGATTCGCTCGAAACGAGCAGATACTGTAAAAATAACACAAATAGCTTTCATCTTGTATGTCCGTCCGTTCATCTCATACTGTGCTATCCCATTCTATGCCATGCCATACATCTATTGTGTGATGGCATCGTATTGTATAGCATCGTAGACATTCTTAGCCTGTATGTAGTTTTAACATTTGATTTTCAAAATCAGTCCGTCCGTTCGTGCTTTGGCATGGACTATCGTTCTGAAGCAATCGACGAATCACACACATATTTCACTTGAGCCACTTCTTTCCTCGTTTATTCATTTTCACGTAAATATGCGATTCTTTGGTTTATGTGGGTTGGGAACCCCAAAAAAAAAAAATAGAGAAAAAACACACAAAAGTTGTTTTTTCAAATTTCGATATTTTGTTTTTTATTTTCAAAAAGTATAAAAAAAATTGTTTAAAGAAGAACCCAGCAAATTGTTTATCCATCGAATATATACGTAAATACTCAGTTCCAATGCTTTTGGGTGTACTTGTACACACACACACACACATATGTACTGCCTTACTAGAGTATGTCTTTATCACTATCTGTGTAGGTACTATACATACATTTGGTATATATTGTATGGCGTTGAATAATTTCAAATAGCGCCTAATTTTGAACATTTATGGAAATCCATTATGAAAATCTAAACAAATATACCTGTCTGAAGGCCCATTTTGACATAAACAAAAAATTTATAAATGATATTTTTATGAATTTGACGGTTATTTTAAATGCTTTCACCTCATTGTCTTAGGCAAAAAAAATCGCATGCACCAAAGTTCAACCCAAGTATTTAATGCACATGTAGGCAACCTTTGAACTTTTCAATATTACCCGAAATGAATCTCTCCTTCTTTGTATGGCCCCAATCTGTAACATTATTCAACTAGAATAGATTTCAATTTCAGTATAAATCCATGAGTCTTGACGCTAACCAAAGTACTTTAGTATTGGGGCACAATGGTCTATGGTCTTATGCACCCAAGTATTTTAATTTAATATTGTGCAATGTCGGAAAACTTCGATTTGAATCGAAAGGAAGATTCAATCTTAGCTAAAACCTCATTCTGCAACGTCAACCAACAAGAATAAAAAGTATATTGGCTATCCATATATGCTTTGAGGAAGCTGTTTGCTTCCTTTGGTGAAGAGAGTACTACGCTCCGGTTAAAAAATCTATACCCCCCTAAGCTTTGTATATCCAATCAACTCTCATAATGGTAGGTTTAAAATTGTAGCTGGCAATACCGTGTATCCACATTTGTATTTTTATACCCACCACCGTAGGATAGGGGTTATATTCATTTACTCATTCCGTTTGCAACACATCGAAATATCAATTTCCGATTCTATAAAGTATATATATTTCGGATCGTCGTAAAATTCTAAGACGATTTAACGATGTCCGTGTGTCCGTCTGTCCGTCTATCTGTCTGTCCGTCCGCCTATTGCAAATTTTGCCCATGAACATTCTACTAAGGAACAGGGGCAAACTTCTCACATATCAACGAGTGCAGTCCGATTTAAGTTTTTAAGCTCAATGATATGGGGCCTCCTCTTTCTAGCCGAGTCCGAACGGCGTGCCGCAGTGCGACTCCTCTTTGGAAAGAAGTTTTACATGGCATAGTACCTCACAAATGTTGCCAGCATTAGGAGGGGAAAACCACCGTTGACAATTTTTTCTGATGGTCTCGCCAGGTTTCGAACCCAGGCGTTCAGCGTCATAGGCGGACATGCTAACCTCTGCGCTGCGGTGGCCTCCTAGTCCGTCTATTGTAGTCACTCAAAAATTAAAATATAGAGCTGAAATTTGGCACAGATACATCTTATTGATGCACGCTGGTTAAGTTCTTGAACGGGCCAAATCGGACAATATTTCGATATAGTTGCTAAATAGACCGATTTTCCAATAAAGGGTCTAATGCCCATAAATACTTTACTTTTCATCCGTTTTCGTTGAAATTTGAAACAGTGAGTAGTTTTAGATCATTCGATATCTAATTCAAATATGGTTCAGATCGGACTATATTTAGATATACCTGCCATATAGACCGACCTGCCGATAAGTGGGCTTCAGATAAATGCTTTATTTTTCATCCAATTTCGTTGAAATTTGAAACAATGGGTTAATTTAAGCCCCCCTACATCTGACTTAAATATGGTTCATATCGGACAATATTAGATGTAGCGGCCATATAGACCGATCACCATATAAAGGGTTTGAAGCCCATAAAAGCTTTATTTTTTATCCGATTTCGCTGAAATTTGAAACAGTGGATAGTTCTACGCCTCCTAATACAGGACCCAAATATGGTTCAGATTGGACTGTAGTAAGATATAGCTGCCATATAGACCGATCTGCCGATAAAGCGTATGAAGCCCATAAAAGCTTTATTTTTTACCCGATTTCACCGAAACTTTAAACAGTGGGTAGTTTTAAATCTCCCGATATCCATCTGAAATATGGTTTAGATCGGACTATATTTAGATACAGCTGCCATACAGACCGATCTCCCAATAAAGCGACTGAAGCTCATTAAAGCTTTATTTGTTAACCGATTTCGCTGAAATTTGAAACAGCGAGTAATTTTACGCCTTCCAACATAGGACCCAAATATGGTTCAGATCAGACTGTATTTAAATATAACTGTCATATAGACCGATATGCCGGTTAAAGGTCTGAAGCTCATAAAAGCTTTATTTATTTTCCGATTGACGAAAGGGGGTTTACATATATACCCGAGGTGGTGGGTATCCAAAGTTAGGCCCGGCCGAACTTAACGCCTTATTAGTTTTTTTTTCTTTTTTTGAAGGCATTTATACCTATAAAAATAACAAACAATTTAAAATTTTTACTCACTGCGCTATGGCGAAGGGTTTCAAAACTGAATTTTTATGGGAGGTAGGATGGAGGTATACTAATGTCATTATTCTGTTTGTAACACATCGAGATATTGATCTGAGACCCAACAAAGTATATGTATTTTTGATCCTCTTGGTATTATGAATCTATTTCGATGAAGTAACGCTACATGCTTGAAATTTTCCACAAATGCTTCTTATTAGTGTAGGTTGTTGTTGTTGTAGCAGTGTGTTGTACAGAGGCGGAACCCTCTGCCGATGAAGGACTTCATCGGATAATTCCGGTACTTACTACTGGCAGTCATGAGATTGATTTGTGTAAGTCGGTTGGGATTATAAATGGTTGATTAGGGTGGTATTAAAATATTTTTTGACGGCACCACTTTAAATGTTTTATTTTGTTAGGTTTTAAGATTCCCAAATTTGAGCACAATTGGAAGATGTTAACACGTGCTGCTCGGGCCTCAAAGTTTTGAAAATTTAGATTTTGTAGCTATTTGGCGACTCTCAGGGCTTCGACGACCCATATCTCTAACACGGCTTAAGCTTTTAGTCCATGTCATACATCAAATTAAAAGCCATTCTCTTTTTAACATTTTATGTTCAAAAATGAAGAAAGTAAGTAGTACTGAATTCGAGATAATGAAGACAATGTCCCTAAAAACATGCTAGCTAACCTCTGTGCTGTTGGTCAGACTGTCGTTTTTTGTAATTAAGGTAGAAATCACATTTATTATCCAATCATCACGAAAATTTGCATATATCACTTTCTAAGCCCAAAGACAAACGCTATGAATTTTGGGTTCAGATTTAGATATAGCTTTCCATATATATAATTCTCCGATATACACTTAAAATTGCGTTGTTACAACAATTTTCGACAGATTTGCTCAAGGGTTTCCTTGCACATTTTTAGATATTTTTGGGTATATGTGTAAAACGATTCGGTCAGTAATTTCTTTTTTCTTTAGGACACTTTTGTCTACATTATTAAGATGTCTCTATTCGTTTTTTTTTCTTATATTTTTTTTTTGTCGTGAATTTTCTTTTTTAAAAAAATGCAAATTTGAAATATTTCTACCCGTTCTCAAATGGCTGATATATTTTTTTAACTTTTTTGATTCTACCCCACAGTGAAGGTCTTATACCAGCCGTTGTACCAGAGAAAGGTGATGACATGCGTGAACTTATAGTGCACTACCATCATGTGACATACAGTGAGAAAAAGGCATCCTTGGGCATTTCTTTCACCTGCATACATTCGCTGCTGAATGGATGTTCATGAGTAAATTTGAATTGCATACTTGCTTATGAACATTCCAATAAGGAACATGGGCAAACTTCTAACATATCAATGAGTGCTGGCCAATTCAAATTTTATGCTTAATGATAATGGGGCTTCCTTTCTATTGCAGTGCGGCACCTCTTAGTGGAGCTTTTATTTGGATTTTGCATTAAGAAACAAATGCGTGGTCAACGATTTTCATCGCCAGAAGATGCTGTTGTTCATGTTCAATAACCATGTTTTGGAGGTGTTTCAATTGGAGTGGAAAAAGTGTTTGGACGATTGGTTTGAGTGTAGAATACTTTGAAAAACAATAAAACCATTTTTGATGATAAATATTTGTATTTTTATGACTGGTGGTTTGTACACAAATTGACATGGACCGACAGACAGACAGGCAGACATAGCTAAATCGAGTAAGAAAGTGTTTCTGCGTCGATCGGTATACTTATCAATGGGACTATCTCTCTTCCTTTTGGGTGTTGAAAACTAATTCACTAAGTTGTAATTCCCTGTACCACAGTAGTGGTGTAGGGTATAATTGAGGTATCTTAACCAATTTCACAGTAACAGAAGAATTCTGGAGATCAGTTTATATGAGAGCTATATTTAAATATATAGCTGAGTTTCTTATTTACGGCAAATTGCTGCAGCTGAAACCAGATAGTAGTTAAAGCTTTCAACACTACCCTTCAAACAGTATATATATTTGGTCGAACGAAGAAAGTTGTGCTCCAAAAAACACGAGGAAAATAACATACCAAAAACTACATACTTGAACATAAAACGTTATAGTCTACAACAACAGTTTAACAAACGATTGTCATATTTTCTTAAATTGCACTGTTGGAGCATTTTCCATTTATTTCATTATACAATAATACGGTTAAAGAAACCAAACAATTAAACACTACAACCAACGACAACTTTACCAGATGATATCTAAATACAGAGTTGCCACCTATGTCCAATATGTTGTACTTTTGGGCTTTCCAATCTCTTAGGCATAAAACGTAATTTTATACCCCCCACCATAGGATGGGGGTATACTAATTTCGTCATTCTGTTTGTAACACCTCGAAATATTGATCTAAAACCCGTCCGTCTGTCTATCGAAAGCACGCTAACTTTCGAAGGAAGTACGCTTGAAATTTTGCACAAATGCTTTTTATTAGCGTAGGTCGGTTGGGAGTGTAGATGGGCCATATCGGTCCATGTTTTGATATAACTGCCATATAAACCGATCTTGGGTCTTGACTTCTTGAGCCTCTGTAGGGCGCAATTCTCGTCCGATTTGGCTAAAATTTCGCATGAAGCGTATTGGTTTCATTCACCAACAACTGTGTTAAGTATGGTTTAAATCGGTTCATATCCTGATATTGTTGCCATGTAAACCGATCCTGAATCTTAACTTCTTGAGCCAATAGAGGGCGATATTCCAATCCGATTTGGCTGAAATTTTGCACGTGGTGTTTTATTATGACTTTAAAAAACTATTCTAAATATGGTTCAAATCGGTTCGTAACTTTCTTCAGCTTTTAGTCGGCGCAATTCTTATCCGATTTGGATGTAATTTTGCATGACGGGTTTTGGTATCACTTTTAATAACTGTGCTAAGTAAGGCGCAAATCGGTACATATCCTGTTATAGCTGCCATATAAACCGATCTGGGATCTTGACTTCTTGAGCCTATAGAGGGCGCAATTATTGCCCAATTTGGCTGAAATTTTGTACAACTGCTTTTCCCATGACCTTCAACATGTGACATGTGAAATATGGTCTGAATCGATCTATAGCTTGATACAGCTCTTGAGCCCCTAAAGGGCGCAATTCTTACTCGAATTGGCTGAAATTTTACACAATAACTTTTACAAAATTCAATTCATTTATGGTCCTAATCGGACTATAACTTTATATAGCTCCAATAGCATAACAATTCTTATTCATTATTCTTTGTTTGCCTAGAAAGAGATACCACGCAAAGAACTCGACAAATGCGATCCATGGTGGAGGGTATATAAGATTCGGCCCGGCCGAACTTAGCAAGCTCTTACTTGTAATTTTTTTTAAATGGCTAAGTTAAAAAAAATAGACTTTTTGCATTTGATACTGTTTATTGGGCCCTTCGAGCATACTCTAAACAACGTATTATATCCACATAAAACACCCAGCTTAAGCTCTTGCTAGGATTGCTTGCTTCAAAGAAAATCTGTTGTAAAAATTTTTCTGAATTTAATTTAATAAATTAAAGGCGTGTGTACTATATTTCATGAGTGTCATTTTATCAAAACCATCATTAACTCAATTTTACCATGTCAATGGACTCAACCCAATTTCATTAAACAAAATGTTTAAAAGTGTTGAATGTCACAATAGAAAAAAAGTTATAAAGCAGACATATGCCGCAAATATATATGTGCATCGTGTTTTATCTGCTAACATTAACACTCATACGTTATGGTGTCCTAATAACTGCGATTTTTTTACACTTGTGGCGTATACATGCTGTGTGTCAATAGATATAGCAATTATACGCCACAATGTCCCTATAGAGAGTAATAATTTCAATAAAATATGTAAAACTGTTATTTTATTGGTTATTGTTTACATTTTTGCATGCAAAACGACCTGTTAGCCAATCTAAACTCTCAAGTTTTGGGATAATCAAAACTGCAGTAGTCAAGCAATAGTTTTTATGCGATGCATATAAAAACTTTTGCAAAACTGTTCTACGATATTAAAAAAATTACAAA
Organism: Stomoxys calcitrans; assembly: GCF_963082655.1. NCBI lineage: Eukaryota > Metazoa > Arthropoda > Insecta > Diptera > Muscidae > Stomoxys > Stomoxys calcitrans. The sequence goes on along the minus strand of NC_081554.1, from coordinate 37,658,153 downwards.
TTTTGGATTTTTATTTTTTTATTAATTTCTCTTGACTTTTACAATTTTGTGTAAAAAGTTGAAAGGGTTATTTCTGCTCTTCTTAAAACGACAATTTTAGTATGTTTTGCCCAAAGATGTTTGCCAACTAAATCATATGGAACCAACAGCAGAAGAACAATTGCTTGATTTTGTTTTTTTCTAAGTAAATAAGAAATCAGCTGTTTCAAACCGCCTGCTTACTGCACTTGCGTTGGCTTAAGATATTTCTTGAAGTAGAAAAAACGAGAAACATTCAATTTGAAAGACAGACCATCAACACGATGAGAGGTAGCAAGAGCGGCAGACAATGAATGCGAAATGAGAAAAAGAATAAGTAGCAACAACAAGGCGCCTTAGCATTAGTAACTAAGGGCAAAGAATGCACTTGTAAAGTGATGCCAAGTTTATGCAATATTGTTTATATGTCATACTTTAGTATGTACATAATGAGTATGTCTATATGTATTATACTACAGGGAAAAATCAAAAACTAGTGATTGAAATTAAAAGCAAATCGCTGCTATTTAGACTTGGGGACAATCACTTTGGCTGATATAATTAATACACTTGTGTGAGTGGTGCAATGCGTATTATTGTCAAAATACAAAAGTTAGTGTGATCATCAAGCATGGCAACAGCAACAACACTAAATTAAACTGATTCTTAGAATAACGCAAAAACACCTTGACAGCATCCATGCCAGAGACAATGGCAGGCAGCCACAATAGCAAGCTAGCAGCTCTTGAGAGGAATATGACCACTACATACTTTGCTATGTTCTATGTTTTAAATAGGTTTATGTACATATATATGTATATATACATATATATAGAATCATATGTGCTATATGTGCACATATACGAAGAATGTATGCATGCATGACCAAGTGAGCATTTGCCCGCAATACATACCACCAACATCACCCACTACTTTTCGATCATTTTTTTTCTAGAGTTTTTGTTGCTGTTTGTCTTTTATTTGCGCTCTCATTGGCATTATTTTGAGATAAGATAGCAAGGCATCGTTGGCTTCCCTGTAGTGGTAACACACATTTTTATCTCATCGCTCGCATTTGAATGGTGATGGTGGTTGTGTTGTTGGTTTTGCCATTTTTTTTTTTTAATTTTTTGTTTTGTCAAAATGACTAGACCAACGCAGTCAATGCCAACCGAATACACATGGCAACAATAACAAAAGCAAATCCCACAGCGAACAGCAAAAAGCTTTGCTATATTCCTTTTATTCCCTAACATTAAAATGGTTACAATAACATCTCCAACACACACAGTGTGAAACATAGAAAATGTTTGTGAATGGTGATCAAGATGATGACGACAGTGGTGGTTTTGCTGCCAATCATATTGATATTGCTGATGGTTATTTTTCTTTTGTTGAAAATTAATATGAAACCTAATGAGATTCCTAGCCCACACACATATAGGCACACATATTTGTTTTGATAATTTTATTTTTTTTTTTCTTTTGGGCTTCATATTGTCTGGTTCCTCTCCCCTTGATATAGCGTTATATTTTTAAGTTATATGAATCCTTGAAAGGAATTCCATGTATGCCAAAGTTGTGCCATTATATTGCCCAAACCAAGACAATTTTCCAAAGAATAGAGAGAGCTAAAGAGATGTGGGAAATACAAACATGTAGAGAGTGGAGAACGATCATTATCAGCACCCACACCATTGATATTTGCTCTCGTTTTCTAGCCAAAAACAAAGATAGAGAGAAAGTAAGAGAATTCTCCTCAATTTTATTTCAACATACTCTCCTATGCGTGAGAGTTCTTGCTAAAATATGCGCACATTGTTTTGCGCATTTGAGAGAGAAAGAGATTTTTGCTTTCCTATTGAAAGCTCTCGCCACTAGCATGCTCATTTCCACTAAAGAATCCTTTTTTCCACCACTCTATGCTAACTTTATACTAAACACAATTTATTGCATCATAGCTCACACACACACTTACACACGAGGCAATGGCGCTCTCGCGCACACACCTACTCATTTATTCACCATTGCGGTTGTTTACTGACTCATGTCGTCCACAATAGGTGAGCTTAATTTTCACCAATTGTACACATACACAATGAGGAACGCACAGCCAGTTTTTTTTTTCGCCATTGTATGTGTGCTTTTCCTGTAGTATATGCTAATGGCCGTTTATGAACTAATGTGTATGTATTACCAAGAGCAAGGGGTAGGAAATGATCTGATACGAAGACATCCCAGGGGGAGCGAAATCTAATGAAACTCTTTGCGTGCTATTTTGGGTGGGGGGAGAGAAGGAAAGCGGAGCAGCAAATATCTCGATGCTATAGCAGAGATTGTGTCAAACAACGGTATCAAATTGCCTCATATAAAAAGGAACACTACCGGCTGTGTGGGTCAGAACGGCTTTCGAACGCGTAAGTGCAACACCTGATGTTGACAAATTTTACTGTGGATTTTGGTTTCTATTGGATTTACCACACTATACTATAACCAAGAATAACCCACAGCGAGTAACAACAGCATAGCAGTACCAAAGGAATTTTGTGAAATTTTTTTGAAAAAAAAAAAAAAAAAATTTGTGGTGCATGAGAGTGTGTTCTTTGTAACTGAAAAAAAAAATCCTGAAGGAAAATCCTTCAATAACTAAAAAAAACTATTGCAAATGCAGAACAATTTACAAAAAGACAATAGAAATTAAAAAAAAAAACATTTAAAACTATCAATGAAATGTGCAATAATTTTAAAAAACAAATTGAAGCCAAAATTAAAAAAAATGGCTGCATTCAATAACCAGCATGGATTACTCAAACCTGTGGATTACCTGTATGGATTACAAACCAGACTTCGAAACGAATATTAACTTTTGAAAGTATTTATAGCCCAAACTTATATTCTAAGAGTGGGTGTGTTAACTGCGTCGGCGTAATGGCCTATTGGGATCATAACCTCAAATTACACTAGCTCAAGACTTGTATAATCAACAGCTAATATCAATTTGAAATTGAGTTGGGGATTGAGAATGGAAATATGAGATTTTTTAAGAAAGTTGAAATGAAAATGGTCAAGAAATGCAAATAACAAAAAAATTAAAAAAAATAAAAACGAAGCAACATTTTGGGCTTAGCCCCAATTATGTAATGATATCTGAAGTTCAAAACAAACATTTGTTAAAAAAAAAAAACATCATTGGAATACTTGAACTAAAACAATAGTTAGCAGAACGATTTTAAAATTGTCTAGTTACAAGAAAATTTAAAAAAGAAATCTTAATAACGCTTTAAAACCAAAAATAAACAATAAAGCTTGCTCTGCATTCAAAGACATTTGAAAAAAAACTGCGCTTATGCTTGCTTAAAAAATTAAGATGTTAATTTTTTTTTATAAAATTCCAATTTTTTTTTTTAAATTGAAAAAAAAAACCAATTTAATATTTTTTTAAGCTTATATTTTAAAATTGGAATTTCCTAATTATAAACTGAGGCAAATTAAAAAAAAAAAAACAATATTTGCAATTTCTTAAAATCTCAATATTTTCCCCTAAAAACCCCATACCCAACTTATTTGAATAGAAAATTTAGGTTTTTCTTTTTTTTTCCCAAAATTTAGTTTTGGGAAGAAGGCCAAAAATATTCAGAAAAACAAATTGTTCGACGCATTAAAGAACATTTGTTAGGAACAAAAAATCGCACATGAAAAAAAAACACACTTATATATTCAAAATGTCAAGATATTTTCAAAATTGGCAAATTTTTGTTTCGATTAAAAAGAGATAGTTTCGAAAGAAAAGCTTTCAAGAAGAGCCAGAGAGAATACAGGAATTTTCGAGTGAGAGGGTGAGAAGAGAGAAATCTACAACTATATAAATTACTATTATATGATGTATCAATGTTGGTGCTACAGATTTCGAAATTTCAATTCGAAATGTGTTAAAAATAAACTCAAAAATAAATTTCAACTATATATCACACTGGCACCTATATATGTGTATACACTTACATATACAGTATATGTGTGCATATGTATATATAGTTATATATAGTTGTAGCGAAAATTCGAAAAAAATTTTCAGAAAGTATTTTTGGGAAATTTTCATTCATTGCGTTGTCGCAACTCGGGCGTTCTACATCAATTCCTCTATCGGATGTGTACTTTTTAACAACGATTTCTAAACGATTGAATACTGAATTAGTCAAACGAAGCGAATATTTATGAAAAAAAGTGTCCTTTTTAGGAAAAAGAAAATCAACGAATAACAGTTAAATAAACGAATAGTAAGTGTAGTAAGAAAAAAAAAATAAAGAAAAAAGTGGAAAAAATTAAATAAAAAAATACCAGACTCTTTATGGTATTTATTTTACGTTAGTTAAAATATGACAGTTCATCAAAATTTTTTGTTAACGAAGTACAAAACAAAAATTTATATAATCAAAAAAAACGTAGATAGTTTTTTCCAATTTTTGTAATTTTGTTTTTGGTGATCAGTGATTTTTTTTGGTTTTTAGTGCATAATAGAATGTGCTCTCAGTCTCTCTCGGTCATTTTGGCCCAAATTCCCTAAAGCCAACAAACCTAACCCCACCCTCTGCAAATAGTGTCAGTGTTTGGAATTGCTATATATAGAACAACCCACACCTTTAGTATAACCAAACATACCTAGACATCTACATCTGGTGTTGGGCAACTAAACGAATGATCTCGAACATTTGGCCGGCCATCCAAGCACACACATAGACATGACACCACGTATGAGGCTGGCCATATGCCCGTATCGTTAAATCGGCATGTTGAGTCAATCGTGCCCCTAATGTATGTGAATATGCGTGCATATGTGTGCTTTAACTCTGCAATGTTTGTTTATAAAAGCAAGCAGAAAAAAAACTCTTACGCAGTCAACACCAATACCAATATATTTTTCAAAACAACTTTACATAAAAAATTTCTTGTTTATCAAATAAGCAGAGAAAATTCTTTGAAGCTTTTTGGAGATTAAAAATATCGAAAGCCCATACTATCCAATTACCTAGAGAAAATTTTGCTCGAAAAATTTACTTATTTGGTATTTCGAAAACTTTAGCATTTTTTCGAAAAATCAAATAGCATGCCCAAGGCAACATAGGAGTAATCCATGGAAACAACAGCAACAAAAACTAGGTCACACTCAAAATGCACCACAATAAAAAAAAATGCCCACAAAAATTCTTGGTATTCAAAACAATAGAAACCAAATTATCACAAAACAATGGAAATAGAAATCAATAAACAAAGAAAAGTATTAAAATTGGAAAAATAAAAAATATAAAAAACAAGAAATAATAATAAAATAACAAATAAAATAAAAAAACAAAAAAAAAATAAATCATAGGAAAATGTAAAAAAAAATAAAATATAAAAAAAAAACAAAAAATAAATAAGAAATATAAGATTATAAAAAACAAAACATTAAAATGAAATGCGAATTATAATCCTTAAAAAAATATGAAAATAACATAGAAATATCAATTAATTAAAAAAAAAACTTTAAAATTAATTAGAATGAAATGCGAAATATAATCCTGAAAAAAAAAATATGGAAATAAAAATGGAATTTCCATAAAATAAAAACAAATTTAAATAAAAAAAAAAAATTATAAAGTAATAAAATTATCAAAATTAAAAAAAAAATATATAAAAATATATTAAAATTTTAATAAAAAAAATAAAACTCCGTGTCAGCCAAATGTTTTACGTTACGTTTGGTCAAAAATTATAAGCGGCTTTTAACAGCCAACTAAGGTTGACATGAACCAAAAATAGGATATATTTATAAAAAGAGAAAACTTTTGCAGAAATATTGATTTCTATATCTTGACCCCCTTTAAAAAAAAGCAAAAACATAAAAACAACAACTAACCTCTTACTATCTCTTTACTTTTTCTTTACAGGGAAGCATTTGGGCTGAGACGACGAGATAATTGATTTTAAACGGATTTAAAAAGAAATTTTGCTTTTCGCAAAAGAAAAATCTAGCCCTTTCTCAAACGAGCTTAAATTTTCCTTTTTTACGTTAAACTTTAACTGCGAAACCTTAATTCAAGATGCCACGTCCAATTGCTAGCCAAGAAGATGAGGATCCCACCCCATACTTGTTCGTTTCATTGGAACAAAGACGTATCGATCAATCGAAACCCTATGATTCCAAGAAGAATTGCTGGGTACCCGATGAGAAGGAGGGTTATCTCCTTGGTGAAATCAAAGCCACCAAGGGTGATGTTGTCTCCGTAGGCTTGCCCGGCGGTGAGGTAATATAAACGGAAAAACAAACAAACAACTCACACAACTCATACACAACAACATAAGCTTCACAAAAAAAGGATTTAATGATTTTTTGTCTTTGAAAAAAAACCAAAAAAAAAACAACAAAATTTTAAAATATTCTTTTGCTTAAAAAAAAAAACAAAAGAATATTTTCAAATTTTTTAAATTTATTATATTATTCATATGAAATTAATAATTTCTCTTGAAAACCTAAATAGACAAAAGATTTTAAATCCCATCTTGTGGAGAAAACCAATCCACCGAAATACGAAAAAATCGAAGATATGGCCGATATGACTGTCTTGAACACGCCCTGTGTGTTGCACAACTTGAGACAACGTTATTATCACAAGCTTATCTACGTAAGTATCCAGTATCAGACCATACTAATCTATTTTTCTTTTCTTCTTCTTCTTCTATCTCTTGCTCTGTCTAACCGTAATGGTCTTTATCTTGAAATTGTTGTGGCCCCTTAAAACTTTAAACGAAAAAATAAATACTCTCAACTGACCCAACAAAACCTTTACGGGATTCTATTGACCCAATGTGTGACCCAATATTGAATCCCCTCTTCGCCAAAAAAATCCATAAAAAAAGACCAAAGACTTCAAGAAGGACAAACTTCAACAAGTCAACCCCCCCAAATACGAAAAAGCTGAGGATATGTCTAACTTGACATACCTTAACGATGCCTCTGTACTCCATAACTTGAGACAGCGGTACTACAACAAACTTATCTACGTAAGTATGCGGCCGGCTAGCAAGCTTTTGTGTGAAAGCCCTGCATCTTCCATGTGAAGGTCCAGCTTTTTTGTAAAAGTCAGCAAGCTTTCAATGTTTTATCCTATTTAAAAAAAAATTAAAACAAAACAAACAAACAAGAAAAAAAGTAACTAAATAATCCGTTAGTATTCCTTTGTTTGAAGAAAAAAAATTAACTAACAAAAAAATCACCATTCAAAAGACAGCAAAGCAAAGTAAAAAGCTTTTTAATTAAAAAAAAAAAAACAGTAAAGAATTGAAGCAATTTTTATCATCTAACGCTTATTAGAGAAATTTTGTAGCAATAGCTAACTTTGCTTGCTTTTGGTACTCTAACGCATAATTTTCCTTACCTTGTCAGGGGTTGGGTTGGAAAACTGGCGTTTGAGTTCAAACTCGGTACAGAAAACCTTAAACCTCTAGGTGTAGGGAAAATTACAAAAATCATCTAAAACTCATTTGTTGTGTTAATTTTTTTGTTTTATCTCATCAATGTTTTAATCACAAGCCTAAGCTTTGCCATTAAAAACACCTGAAGAAGCTTAAAGCCCAGCAAAAACCAGTCAAGCGAACAAGAACTGGCCGCACCACACACCACAAAACACCAACGCCAACACCATGGAAAATTTACACCAACCACTGGATGACCAGCCACCAAAATCCATTAAAAAACGAAAACACAAAATTCATTGCCCCCACCACCCCCAGAAAATCCAGCGTTAAATCAGTGAAACTATGACCTAACTGAGCTGGTTTTCTTCATTCTATTGCATCCCCTTCTTTTACGAAATCATTGAAAACTCCACCTTTTCCCCCCACAAAAAAAAAATACAAATAAAAACCGTAGAAAAATGTTAGTCTCTCTATTCGTAGTTTTTTGCATCCCCCCATTTAGTTCGTTCCTTATCCCCACCAAACGTTTGTTTGAAAAGTTTATTGATGACATTTTGTTTTTCCATTTCCATGAAAATGCTAATCTTTACCCATTTGTTTTTCCATCTCTCCTACTCGCTGTTTGTGGATTTTTATGGGACACGTGTGTTTAGACCTACTCTGGTCTTTTCTGCGTTGCCATCAATCCCTACAAGCGTTACCCCGTATATACCAACCGTTGCGCTAAGATGTACCGTGGCAAGCGTCGTAATGAAGTGCCACCCCATATTTTCGCCATTTCTGATGGTGCCTACGTCGACATGTTGACCAACCACGTCAATCAATCTATGTTGATTACCGGTGAGTCTGGTGCTGGTAAGACTGAAAACACGAAGAAGGTAATTGCCTACTTCGCCACCGTTGGTGCCTCCACCAAGAAGGATGAATCCCAAAAGAACAAGGGCTCCCTTGAAGATCAAGTCGTACAAACTAACCCTGTTCTTGAAGCCTTCGGTAACGCCAAGACCGTCCGTAACGATAACTCTTCTCGTTTCGTAAGTATAGCAAAAAGTCAAAAGACTTGAGCAAACAAATGGACTTATGCATAATTTTCGCTCTCTTTTTCATGGCACATAGGGTAAATTCATCCGTATTCACTTCGGTCCCACCGGTAAATTGGCTGGTGCTGATATTGAAACTTGTAAGTATTAATCAAAAAAAAACTTGTAAAATTTTAAATAACGGCATAACAAGGCAAAGCTTTTATTTAGTCAATGGGCGCCTCAAGGCATACAGCTTTTGACTTTGGCCAAAAGCTTTTTTATGAATAGAAGAGGCATTCATTCTATGCTTATTCTATTAAACAACCTTTGCGAAAAAAAGCTTTAAGAGAAAACAATTCAAATCTTAGGCTTTTGAGTAGATGGCATTTTTAAGAGAACATTTTCTTTTGCCCTTGTGTTGTGCTACTACTTGGGCTTTGGACTTGTCTAATTTCTCTAATTTTTTTTCTTTCTTACAGACTTGTTGGAAAAGGCCCGTGTCATCTCCCAACAATCTTTGGAACGTTCTTACCACATTTTCTACCAGATCATGTCTGGCTCCGTTGCCGGTGTTAAAGGTATAAACCATCATGCCATTTCTCCCACTCTCATTTTCACTTTCACCTATCATTTAAAAAAAATGATCAACATTTTGATTTTTGAAAAACAAAAAATTTTTCTTTGAATAATTTTTGTTTTCATAACTTGATCACATACACACCACTACACTCTAAACTTTTGGACTTTTAAAATTTTCTACTTACCCTCGTTTGAGAAGAATGCTTCTCGCCTTATGAAAATTTTAGAAAAAACTTTTATAAAATCTTTTCAAAAAAAAATGTTTATCCAAATCAACCCATATTAACCATATAAATCTTTTTCCTCTTGGATCTGCTATACAGAATACTGTTTGTTGACTGACAACGTCTACGACTACCATATTGTCTCTCAGGGCAAGATTACAGTCGCCAGTATCGATGATGCTGATGAATTCACCCTTACCGATGTAATTATCTTAAAAATGTTAGACTATGCCAAACTAATACAAATGAAACAAAATAACTGCCTCTTCTAATGCGCTCAAATAGCAGCTAAAAATCTAAAACCAAGCAAAAAAAAAAAAACAAAAGTAATTCTTAACCCATAACTAGAACAAGTAGGTCAAAAGGAATCACTTTTCTAACATTATGAACTTTTTTGAAATGTACTACAGCATTAGAATGCTGGCTATAATCAAGGATTTTTTTCAAATATTTTTTTCTTACAAACATTTCTTTAGCTTTTCTTTATCCCACTCTTAAATCATTACCCGGTATCTTTTGTTGATTTGTAAATAGATCATCAACAATTAAACTGTTAGAGGCTTTTTTATATATAGACTTGATAAAGTTCAAAATATTTTTTTTGAAATCTTATATATTTTTTATAAAAACAAAAAAAGAGATGACATATTTAACGCCACATATTGGCGATTATCCCGGCATATGCCAGGGTAAAACCAGGATACCCGGTGTCAACGATGGTGAAGAATTTGAATTAACCGATGTAAGTTGGGCATTATGTTTGTTGGTTGTTACTATCCTGCCCTGCACTCCTGCCTGAACAAGCAGTAGCTTTCTCTCTCTCTCTCTCTCTCTCTTTCTATCTCTGTTGAAAGTGTACAAAATATTATAAAAAAAACTTGTGGCTATACTCCTTCTTACTCTCTCTTTCTCTCTCTTGCTCTAGGCCACTGTATATCTTGTTTTCATTTTCATTCACTTAAGTGTGAAACAACTTTCAAATTCTCTCTCTCGCTGTGAAAAAGAAACACCCACCTGCTAAATACACCTTTCAATTTTAAATGTAAACAAAAAGTGTAATTAATGCAACATACTTTGGTAAATATGTTTTATTTTTGTTTGTTTATGAACAAGCTATGTAAATATGAATAACTTTCTTAATGTTATTCCGGAATTATTATTTCCTCTCTCTCTCTCTCTATCAAATTTTCTGGTGATGTTGGACATATACACTTATGCTTTTTCTCTATCTCTCTCTCTTATTTGCTTCACCACAAAACTATGCCCTCTTAAAGGTTATTAAGAGCTTCCCAAGCCCAGGCACTAAATTCCAACAAAAGAAAAAATAGTTTAAGTGTAAACACACTTAGGAAAACATTTTTGTAAATGAAACTGGGTCAGGAGCAGCAGACTTCCCTGGCTTTTGTATTGTTGAAACCAACTCATGAACAACTTGCCAAACGTTAAAGAAAATTCTCTACAAAGAACACCGGTATATGCTAGTTTTATTCCAAGGGGATGTGTACAAAAAGCCTGCTCCTGGCTAAGATATGGACAAACCGAACGTACGAATCCTTGCCCCTACCAACTCCCTACACACAACATACTCCCATCTCAAAAGTTACCACGCGCAGAAACAGGAAACAAAAAAGGCCACAAAATGTGCATTAAGATAAAGACCACAACAAAACATCATGGATTGCGCTGAGTGTATTTTCTATAATATCGTTTTGGATTTGCCTTCTAAATTCTTTTTATATGCCCCCTTTTTTCGCATCTCAGATATGTGTTTCTTATCGGACAACATTTACGATTACTATAACGTATCCCAGGGTAAAGTAACTGTACCCAACATGGATGACGGCGAAGAATTCCAGCTTGCCGATGTAAGTTTCACTTTACCAAAAACAAAAAAAAAACAAAAACAAAATGGCTGACCAGACACACAACACCAACACCAGGAAAATACTCTCCAAGCCTTTCTTCCCTAAGCCCACAATGAAAAACACCTTCCTTTGGGAGAGAGACTAGTTCTCACTCCTTTGCCGTTTCCCGGTATTCCCACTTGGCCAATAGAAACACTTGTCCCCCACAACAACATACACATACCACACACACACACACATACCATACATGCATAAGGTTATACTCGTTCCACTTACGAAATCTCTCTGTGTGTTCTCCTATGTTTTATGGCTCTCCTCTCTGTCTGCATACCCACATATGGCTCAAGCCTAACGGCACTTGTGCTAGTGTGGTGTGTTAAGGCAACAGCTTGAACAAACATTATTGGCTACTTTGCCATACCCTCGTGTTATGTTATGATTCTTATGTATGTAATTGTTATCTTTTTTATATGAATGAAATCAAAAACAAACAGCGAATTGTTAGACTTAAACTCTACGTACCTGGGTCTACACAAATCGTTAACGGTGACTAAACCAAGAACAACGAGGAATGTATTGTGTTTTAAGGCATGATAACACCAACATCTGTACAAAAAAATAAAACCAAAACCAAATCCCCCATTACACTATGCCCAAATCCCCAAATGTGGCACTCTTTGCAAAGGGAGTGAACACAACGCTTTTGTAGGCAAAATGCAAAAAGGTATGCATGTGATATGCCGTCATTGTCATTATACCCCCAAACAATCGTACACAATACCCCAAACAGTTTATCTAGAACCCCCCAATTTTCTCTACTCCTTAAATTCCGGAATATTCTACTGACATTTGCCTGAAGAAAATTTTACATGTTTAAAATTATATTCGATTATTTTTCCCATCCCTTAGGAATGCCGTGAGTTTGTAAAAAAATCCCCTTCATGAGTAACTAATTGAAAATAAGAAATATTTTATGTTAAGTTGCCGAAGCAACTTTGAACAGGGTTAACCAATGAAATAACTAACAAAATTAAAAAACGAAAAAAAAACAATAACTAACCAAGAAAAAAGCTTAAAAATTGTGACAAAATGCCTGACAGCCTGCTATTAATTATAAATTTAAGATGTTTTAAAAAGAAACTCTAAAATTAAAATGAAAAAATAAAAAAAAAACAATAGGCAAACAAAAAATGCTTAAAAACAATTTTAGGTTTTCTTTCTTCAAAAAATTAAAAAAAAAAAAACAACTAACAAGAATAATAAATAATACGCATGTAGACCAAACGTACCTAGCAAAACACAAAAGAAAAATCTAAACAAAAATGCTCTAAACACACACCTAAAAAACCGCTGCCAGTAAAAATATTAATAAAATAAATAAAAAGAAATGCACCTTCAATTTGGCCCGCAATTAATGTGTCATCGTTTTTCTCCCATTTCCTCTTTATGGCATCGCCAATATAGCAAGCCTTCGATATCTTGGGCTTCACCAAGCAAGAGAAGGAAGATGTCTACAGAATCACCGCCGCTGTCATGCATATGGGTGGCATGAAGTTCAAGCAACGTGGTCGCGAAGAACAGGCTGAACAAGATGGTGAAGAAGAAGGTGGCCGTGTTGCCAAGTTGTTCGGTTGCGATTGCGCTGAATTGTACAAGAACTTGTTGAAGCCCCGCATTAAGGTCGGTAACGAATTCGTCACCCAAGGTCGTAACGTGCAACAAGTCACCAACTCCATTGGTGCCCTCTGCAAGGGTGTGTTCGATCGTCTCTTCAAATGGTTGGTCAAGAAATGTAACGAAACTTTGGACACCAAGCAAAAGCGTCAACACTTCATCGGTGTATTGGATATTGCTGGTTTTGAAATTTTCGACGTAAGTTTTCAGTGTGCCAACATATGCTACACACTGATACACATCTCACATATCATAAACAAAACAAAAAGCGAACAACCAAACTCATACTCATACCATAAACACATTCACACTTCTATCACCATATAGGCAATGGTTGTGCCATATCGCCCCCTGAGGAGAAATTTTGCCTTAAAGCATAGGCATTTGCAAAGATTTGGTTGTTCTTTTGAAATGCCTACATTTTGGGGCTTAAAAACAAACTTTAGCCCCAGCAAAATTTTACCTAGGGTCTTGGCTACATCCAAAATGAGAACACTAACACCACCACAAGAGATCTACAAAACACAGAGGTTCAATATTGTATACCTTCAGTACACTCTAGAGAAGGTGTTCCCTTGTCTATTCGTTAAAAAATTTCAAAAAAAATATTCTTCACTCATTCACTCTTTAGTACAATGGCTTCGAACAATTGTGTATCAATTTCACCAACGAAAAATTGCAACAATTCTTTAACCATCACATGTTCGTCTTGGAACAAGAAGAATACAAGAAGGAAGGTATCAACTGGGACTTTATCGATTTCGGTATGGACTTGTTGGCCTGTATCGACTTGATTGAAAAGGTGCTTATGCCAATTTCTTGGTGTCATTTCTAGCCAACGTTTTTTGAATGTCTATTGTATGGTGAAAGCACTTATCTTGTTAGATTATTTCTTTGCACCAATTTTTTGTATAAATGTTTTCAGAATTTAGTGCACAATTCCAAATGGTAAGATACGCATCAATGTGAAGTGACATAAGGCACTACACCAACGGAAAAGGTACAGCCCACCCCTCATATGTGTCTTTTCCTTGGTATGATGATGATTACCTACCTGGCACACAAGCATAGCAACATGATCTTTAGCACAAAAAACATGTATGCCAAGTTCCCATGAGATTTCCATGTCTGACACTCCCTACCTCTGTGTGTTTGAATATTTGTGTTTCTATGCACTCTCTCCCCTTGTGACATCTCTCGCCCATCAAATATGTATTCTCATCACCAATCACCGTTCTATAAATCGCCCTCACCCCACACCCTACAATCGCCCACCACCATCGCCCCAACTACGACGACCCTGGATAAGCACTTGTATTTTATCTGGTTCATTACAAATTTTAGTACAACGGTTTCGAACAATTGTGTATCAACTTCACCAACGAGAAGTTGCAACAATTCTTCAACCATCACATGTTTGTTTTGGAACAAGAAGAATACAAGAGGGAAGGTATTGACTGGGCCTTCATTGATTTCGGTATGGACTTGTTGGCCTGTATTGATTTGATTGAAAAGGTTTGTCTTCTCCTCCAAAGCAGTATAAATTTAGAAGTGTATCTAACAAAACGGGCCTCAAGTTATGGAATGCTATGAAAAAAAAAACACAGCCAAGGGAAAATTATACATATACCCTGGGCATGATTTTATATGGAATGAACTGCTTACCCTTCAAACTGCTAGGAACTTGAGGTAGAAAACATTTTACAAAGTGTCTCTCAAGTTCTGAAACTCTCACCCCACCAGAATATAACCCACCACAAAAACAAAACTCTTTTGAAAGCCCCCACAAAAACCTACAAAACTCAAGGGCCTTTTAAAAAGAAAGTAACTAACTCCTCATCAATCTCTCTCTATGTCTGTTTCTCTCTCTCTCTCTCTCTGTCTCTATAAGTATTTATATATATATATATATCATTCACATCATTCATTGACTATTTAGAAAAATATTATTACGAGTTTTATCTCTCATGAAAAAACAAACTGTTCTAATCTTCACCACATATGCGCAGTATAACGGTTTCGAACAATTATGTATCAATTTCACTAACGAAAAATTGCAACAATTCTTCAATCATCACATGTTTGTCTTGGAACAAGAAGAATATCAACGCGAAGGCATCGAATGGACTTTCATTGATTTTGGCATGGATTTGCAATTGTGTATTGATTTAATTGAGAAGGTATTCATTCAGATTCAAGCGATAACAAAAGAACCCCAGAAACACTACAATAAATAACCCTCAGCTAATATGTGGGTAGTGTTGTCTAATATCTTGGTGTCGTCCAAAAAAACATCAAACAAGAAAAAGCTGTACACAATGGCCAAAATTAAAAATCTAAATGCCTCTTTTTAGCATTAATATGCTCTCAATGTGTATATCTCTTCTCGAGGAGATAAACACTGTAAAAAAACATGCTTTCAATGTATTTATCTTTCCCATGAGATGGATAACTTTCTCTAAAAACAATGCTCGAAATTCTCTCATTAAAAATTAGAAACTACAATTATTTCCCTTCCTAATCTCTTTCAAAAATACTCACCACCAAAAAATGTCTCAATTTTCTAATCCATAATCATCTAAAAACATAACCTTAGCCATAAGCGTTCCGTTGTAAATTTTCCTCTAATTCTCTAATAAGGATGTAGTGGCGTAAAAAGCTAAAAATCTCTCTCTTGCTCTCTATCTGCTTTAATTGCTAACCGAAGGTAAGAAATCTGTGGTTCTACTAAATGCAAATTTTGTTAATATGGCTCGTGAAAAATTTGTTAGAGAAACTAAATTGTTTAACCTTTACGAGATGAGCAAAAACTAATGAATTTTTCTTCTCTTTCTCTCCACCCACTCTGTTACGCTGCACACCTGCCGTTCGCTGTTCGACGCTGTGGCCCTGTCCGTGTGATGTACGTGCGTTTGGTTTTTAATAAAACAGCCTATGGGTATCTTGTCCATCCTTGAAGAAGAGTCTATGTTCCCCAAGGCTACCGATCAAACCTTCTCTGAGAAGTTGACCAACACTCACTTGGGCAAATCTGCTCCCTTCCAAAAACCAAAACCACCAAAGCCCGGCCAACAAGCTGCTCACTTCGCCATTGGCCATTATGCTGGTGTTGTAGCCTACAACATCACCGGTTGGTTGGAAAAGAACAAGGATCCCTTGAACGACACTGTCGTTGATCAATTCAAGAAGTCTAAGAACGCCTTGTTGGTTGAAATCTTCGCTGATCATCCTGGCCAATCCGGTGGCGGTGATGCTAAGGGTGGACGTGGTAAGAAGGGTGGTGGCTTCGCTACTGTATCTTCTGCCTACAAGGAACAATTGAACAGCTTGATGACCACCTTGCGTTCCACACAACCTCATTTCGTACGTTGCATCATCCCCAACGAAATGAAACAACCTGGTCTTGTTGATGCTCACTTGGTAATGCATCAATTGACTTGTAACGGTGTACTTGAAGGTATCCGTATTTGCCGTAAAGGTTTCCCCAACAGAATGGTATACCCCGATTTCAAGCAACGGTAAGTATTAAGTGACACAATATGTGGTCACATCATCTTACACTTAAAAAAAAATCAATTGCATAGATGATCGTTAGGTTCATACATACATAGGGAACTATACTTAGATCTTCCAATATACGACTTGTGTTTTCATTGTAGTCAATCTAGTCTCTCTGTATCAATACTTGATGGAAATTTTAATTTTTTTTTTTTTGCAAAATATTTTCTCTCTTTTTTCCCTCTCCACATTTAAAAAAAAATAAAAAGTTATATGATTTTGGCCCCAGCCATTATGGCTAGTGAAAAGAGTCCCAAGAATGCTGCAGCTAAATGTTTGGAATCGGTCGGTCTGGATTCCGATATGTACCGTATTGGTCACACCAAGGCACGCAAGCTTTTACAATAATAATTGTGGACAATAATATTTTCATGTGATCTTGTTTGTGATAAACCAATTGTATCCAACCTCCAATAGAGTAAATACCCATCCTCACCCCAGGTTTAGATTGTTGGAAGTAGAAACCCTTTCCATCCTCTTTGTGAAGCATTGATGAAAAATCCCTCTCATTGATGCTTGTTATACAAGTTATATGTATATAAATGTATACACCTGTTGACTATACGTCTTTGTTCCTCACTCTCTCTCTTTCTATCTCTCACTGTTAAATGTAATTTGTCTTTTTTTATTGTAGCTATTATTTTGGGTACTCATGGTAGTTAAGCTCATGCTCTCCCCTTAGAAAAAAAACCGTTTGGATCCCTCTACACATGAAATATTCCTTTCACTTAATATGCGGGGAGAGCTTGAGATTTCGTAAATTCCTTGTAGTCACACACACACGTTTTGTGGATCCCCTATGTAGTTCGTTATACACTTTATAACACTTTTGGAAACCATTTAGTATTTGTATCATACACCAGTAATTTATGGATTATTCTATGCACATCACACCCATCCATCCACCTATCACAACATTTATGCATTAAAAAAAAACACATCAATGGTATACTGGCTCTCATTTTCTTTCTCTCGATTTGAATAAAATGAGGAAACAATTCTAGTCAATTACACTCAATAGTCATACACATTCAGAATTTTCTTTTAGTAAATTCAAAATTCTCTCACTAATGCTACTCCTACTACACACTTCAGAGAGTACATATTATACTTCACAGTGAGATTTGACTTCAGCATTCATCAGTTCCCCTTTGCATAAGTATTGACATAAGTGTGTAATAATTTTTTCAGGTACCAAATCATTAACCCAGCTGGCATTCTTACCGCTAGCGATCTTAAGAAGCAATCTCAAATTATTCTAGAATCTACACCATTGGATGCCGATATGTACCGTATTGGCCACACTAAGGCAATGATCTTGTTTTTTAAACTTTGGTTTTTATACAATGCCTCAAAAACACTTTACCCCTCTACAAACGGAAAAAGAGCCATAGCCATACAAAACCATTTAGACAGTTGGTTTGAAGAGTCTTGAATCCTCTCCTTGCTCTATTCCATTCTCTTTCTCTCTATTTTTTTTAATTTGCTTGTGATTCCTTTGAATGTGAATGAATGACTTCCTCTACATCGAGTCATTTATGTTTGAAACCCCCCACCCCAAATCAAAAAGGACAATGAAATGTCAAATGGCTTTTGACATTATACATCACATTCATTCTTTCTCTATCTCTCAACCCTAGGAGTGTGCATGTTAAAGGACCTCCTGTCTACCAATACACATTGAATTTGCACTTTTGTCTGCAATATTCTTTTATTTATCATTTGTTATGTTATTCATTTATTGTTTTACTTTTCATCCCTGGCCAACCCCAACAACCTATACGATAAACATATAGTTACCAAATCTTGAACCCCAAGGATATCAAGAACTTGGATGATCCCAAGAAACAATCCAAGGTCCTCATTGAATCCACCGAGTTGGACAGCGACCTTTACCGTCTCGGTCACACCAAGGCATGTTATCTTCATAAGCATTTTGAATTGAATTTTTGCCAAAACAAAAACAAAAACACAATCTTAAAGTTATTTTTGTTATGGTTTTTTTTGAAGCTTTTGAAACACAAACCCAAATACACATTTATACAAACGGTTCTTAAAACTTCTTGACCAGTAAAGGACCTTACACAGCAACCAACAGTATATGGCCCCTTTGTTTGAAGACTAAAATCAGCCAGTCCGAAAACTGCGAGACTTATCAAGGACTTGTGTTGATTGTTCATAGGGTGACCAGCATCAGTACTGCCACCACACACACACACACTTAAGCACATCCACACATATACTACATACACCCAAAGCCTTGTTTAGATATGGCCCGTAGTAGTAAATAATCATTTTTTTCTCATTGTTCTCATTATTGATTGATTTTGAAAGTTTTTCATAGTTCGTGGTTAATTAATTCTTTTATATTGTTATTATTATTATTATTGTTACCATCTACAACGACACACACCCACACACACTTGTTATTAATTATCATCAACACTATTTAGTTACCAAATCCTCAACCCCAAGGGCATCAAGGGAGTTGACGACCCCAAAAAAGCCACTAAGATTTTGATCGAATGCACTGAATTGGCCGATGATCAATATCGTTTGGGTAACACTAAGGCATGTGCACCAATGCTCCATTTGAATTTGCTCATATATATATATATTTATTTTTTTTTATTTTTAAATTCTTCAAATACAAACAAGAACACTCGAAATGCAAGGAAACCCCACTTAAACACTTCTTCCCCACTTTCGAATGTTATGTGTGCTCTTTTACTTTCATACGCTCTCTTTTGTTTATGCTCTACACCCACCCACTCGCCCACCCATCAACATCATACTCAAGTTGTAGTTACAAGCCTTAGGCCTGGGCTATGACTTGAGTAGACCCCAAAACTCTCTCTGCTACTCACTTCTTCTATATGGAGGTGTAGTGGTAAGAGGGTTTACTCACCTTTACTCAGTAGTTAGAATATGCCTTACTCATTATATCTCTCTCCCTTTCTCACACACTCCGTTGTTTGTTATGTTTGCCCATTGTAAAGAAATCCTCTTGAATCGGGACCTTAATATATGGGTATTTTTTATTATTGTAGTAGTTAGTTGGAATGTTTAGATCGTTTGTTTTATTTTTTCATATTTATTTTGTTATGATTTTGTTAATTTATTTATAAATCATTTAATTTTGCACGTTTATCCACCATTACCATCACATATACAAACTACACACCACCACCACCACCAAAACCACCACCACCAAAACCACCACCATATATACTACACAACCATATGATGGCACATGATCACCAAAATGCGCCTACAGCTACAAGATCATGTGTCCCAAAGAATTGAAGGGCGTTGACAAAGACATCAAGGCAACTGAGATTATCATTAAATATATTGATTTGCCTGACGATCAATATCGTCTTGGTCGCACCAAGGTACCGAAACTAAAACACAAAAAAAAAAGAAAAAATTTAATAATAATTGGTGTACATATATATATATAAATGTCAAAAAAAAAAAAATACTTGTCTTATACTATTAACTAAACTTTTTGGAAAATCAAACAAAAATTCACTCAACACAACTCACTTTGGAATCATTTGGAAATTTCTTTCATGGTTAATGTCCTTCTATTTGTTGTATTATGTTTTTGTGTAGTCCATCCCCACTTGTTAATGTTAATGTTTTTGTATCTTTTACCTATCTAACATTTCCTTATGAAAATTACTAATACCTACCTTGTATCTCCCCCACCCCCCTAGTATCCAGAAAATTGTGTTTTTGAAGAATTAAGCGCTTTTAAATAAAAACAAAGCCATAATTTTTCCAAAAAGAGATAAAAAACAAAAAACGGGAAAAAATTTTAATTAAAAAGCCAAAAATAATTCTTGATAGAAACCGAAAAATTCAAATAATTTGTTCTGAAACCTGTGAAAACTTGTGGCTTTTTTTAACGCTCAAACCTAGACTCCACAGTCAGCACCGTCTAACATGCATTATTTTTTCCCTCTCCTGTTGGGATTTTTCTCCTTACTTGCACTTATATAGGTATTCTTCCGCGCCGGTGTCTTGGGTCAAATGGAAGAATTCCGTGATGAACGTTTGGGCAAGATTATGTCCTGGATGCAAGCCTGGGCTCGTGGTTACTTGGCCCGTAAGGGCTTCAAGAAGTTGCAAGAGCAACGTGTTGCCCTCAAGGTTGTCCAACGCAACTTGCGCAAATACTTGCAATTGCGCACCTGGCCATGGTACAAATTGTGGCAAAAGGTCAAGCCTTTGCTCAATGTCTCTCGTATTGAAGATGAAATTGCTGTAAGTATCACATATAAAAACTTCTTAGCCCCTAGGTATCGTCATACATGGCGAAAAGGAGTTGCATAGCTGTTGAAATTGGTTCATATAGCGCAGTGGATAGTGGATTCTGGACATTGGCACTACGACACAACATAAGCGTTTGTTGATTTTTTCGAAATTGATTATTTGTCTTGAAGAAACAGTTGTTCTTCTTTAAAAAAGAACATTCTTCAGTTTACAAATTGTACCCATTGAAATTGATTACTTAATTTTCAATGGAAATTTTACAGCTTATATACCTTACATAAATCTAATATACTGAAGGTATATATTCTAAATCACTACATTTGAGTAAAAATCTTTTGCTCTTTGCACCTACAAATCTCATTTCCCATATGAGTCTTACATTGACACTCAATTAATTTATCAGTTCAACTTCAACTCGAGAAAATTGTTTTTCTTTTTTCAAATTTTCTATGAAACATTCCTGGGTAAACCTTAGAAAGAGCACAAATGAGCAAAAATAAATACAATAATAATGAGCATTGCCATACATTCATTATATGCCCTCGCAGCATATTTGAAATATTTCAAAATGCCGAAACATTTGCCTCAATATGTCTGTATCGAAATACATTTAAGACTTATTACAAACTTGTTTAGCAGCTGTTGCTGGCTAATAACATCCAATTATCCAATACACACCCATACAAAGCATAAAGAATGCGTTTTGACTTACCTCAAGCAAAAGATGTAGAGAAATTTGCCCAAAATCAAAGCATGAGGAAGCAAAAAATCTGAAAATATTTCAAAAAAACCCACCTACGCATTGGCACCGCTTGAATAATGACTAAATGAATATTGACTTGTTTGAAAATCAGAATATTTGATCTAAAATTAAAAATCAATAGCTTAGTCATCACTCAGATAGAAGAAGAAGAAGAAGTGCTGCACTTCTAATATGGGCCACATATGTGTATACGAAGATTTTCATCTGGAACCTGCTTACCTGATAATTAATGAGTTAAGGAAATGCTTGGATCTTCTTTGGCATGCAAATACCATAAAACCTCTTCATCATCATCATGGTTTTTGTTGGCGTCGTCACCGGCCAATTGGCTCATTAATTTTTGCAAAAGATTTACACCATGATTACCAATAATTCTATATATAAATGGTTGGTTTTTTATACATGACAAAATGTGTAGATGTTAGCTATGGGTCTGCAAGCACTCACTCTATTTTTAATTAGTTATAACGAAGTGAACAAGTGTTTCGGCCCTCTCACATGGTCCAATCCATTCCTCCATCTTTGGCTTTTCAAACACCACTACTCCCCCCATGAGGTGGCAAGAGCACCACCCAAGCAAATACCATAACTCACTCACTCACTCGAGGTTTTGGGTGCCTGCCTGAGTTTTCTGATTGAAATTCATTAGATGAGTAATGGCAACCACATGCAACAACAGATGTGGATGTTATTAATAATTTAATTGAATTCTCATCATTCATATTTCCATTGGAAAATAGCACTCGAATGTTAGACAAGGTCCCTTACATAGGCTTGCATCTTAAGAGTGAGTGAAATAGTTTACCACTGTTGGCAGCAGCGAACAGCGCAAACACACCTGTGTCATATCGATCGTTTGGCATGATCATAATTTCTTATAACATTGAGACCATCATAAATGATGGCCAAATTGAGTGAGATACTCGCTATGGTAATGATAAGGCACAACAAATGTTGTGTTGTCAAAACGATCCCATCCCACCCTAAGCATTGCATTGCATTGCATCTACAAATGAGTTATTGCTCATAATTTTTTTCATCTTGGTCGAATTCTAATCAATGTGGGGCGTTGCTAATTTTGCAAAATGCAAAATTTCAATTTCGAGTAGCCAATTCAATGCAGCAGTTGTAAAAAATTGCAACTAGAAGCATTCCAGTTGTTGACCAGTAGCTAAACGGTTCTCTAGTTACCTGGGCCGATACTCTTGCGATTTGAATTCAAATATTTTTAATAATCTAAACGATTTACAACGAAATAACTGCCAAATAAATCGACGACGCTTTTCTGCGAAATAAATTATAAAATCAAATAAAATGGCTGAAGATAAAAAAGCTAAAAAATCGAAAAAATCCGAAAAAGGTGAGGAGTCTACCACACCTAAGGCCACAGAGGAAGGTGCCCCAGCCGAAGAAACCAACCCAGAAGCTGCTCCACCAGCAGCTACAGAAGAGCCAACACCAGCAGCAGCTCCTGCGCCCTCTAGTGATGATACTGCAGCTGGACCTGCGGCAACATCAGAAACTAATTCGGGTTCTTCTAATGAATTACAGCGTCTTGAAGAGAAGGCCAAGAAGGCTGAAGATGCCCACGCTGCTGAAGTTAAGGTACGCAAGGAGTTGGAAGCCCTTAACGCTAAATTGTTAGCTGAAAAGACTGCCTTGTTGGACTCCTTGTCCGGTGAAAAGGGTCAATTGTCCGACTTCCAAGAACGTTGCTCCAAACTCCAAGCCCAAAAGAGCGACCTCGAAAACCAATTGCGCGTAAGTATTAAAAAAAAAACATAAATTATTACCAGGAAATTGCCTTAACAGCAGCCAACTAAGCCCTAGTGTTATGGCAATTTCCTCATCAGATATTTGATTAAAAAAAGCCCTGAATTGCTCTAACCATCCCTGTCGCATTTTTCTTTC
The DNA here is from genome assembly GCF_963082655.1 of Stomoxys calcitrans. Lineage (NCBI taxonomy): Eukaryota > Metazoa > Arthropoda > Insecta > Diptera > Muscidae > Stomoxys > Stomoxys calcitrans. The sequence goes on along the minus strand of NC_081554.1, from coordinate 37,634,806 downwards.
TCTTCAATTCTCTATATAGGACATCCAAGACCGCTTGACCCAAGAGGAAGATGCCCGCAACCAATTGTTCCAACAAAAGAAGAAGGCTGACCAAGAAATCTCTGGCCTCAAGAAGGACATCGAAGACATGGAATTGAACATCCAAAAGGCCGAACAAGACAAGTCTACCAAGGATCACCAAATCCGCAACTTGAACGATGAAATCGCCCACCAAGACGAACTCATCAACAAGTTGAACAAGGAAAAGAAGATGCAAGGTGAATCCAACCAGAAGACTGGTGAAGAGCTCCAAGCTGCCGAAGACAAGATCAACCACTTGAACAAGGTCAAGTCTAAGCTCGAACAAACCTTGGATGAATTGGAAGATTCCTTGGAACGCGAGAAGAAATTGCGCGGTGATGTTGAGAAGTCCAAGCGCAAGGTTGAAGGTGACTTGAAGCTCACCCAAGAAGCCGTTGCCGATTTGGAACGCAACAAGAAGGAATTGGAACAAACCATCCAACGCAAGGACAAGGAATTGGGTGCCCTCACCGGCAAGTTGGACGATGAACAAGTTGTCGTCAACAAGAACAACCGTCAAATCAAGGAATTGCAAGCCCGCATTGAAGAATTGGAAGAAGAAATCGAAGCTGAACGTCAAGCCCGCGCCAAGGCCGAGAAACAACGTGCTGACTTGGCCCGCGAATTGGAGGAATTGGGTGAACGTCTTGAAGAAGCTGGTGGTGCTACCTCTGCCCAAATCGAACTCAACAAGAAGCGTGAAGCTGAACTCAGCAAATTGCGCCGCGATTTGGAGGAAGCCAACATTCAACACGAATCCACCTTGGCTAACTTGCGCAAGAAGCACAACGATGCCATCGCTGAAATGGCCGAACAAGTTGATCAATTGAACAAGATGAAGGCTAAGTAAGTATTGCTCTCTATGTCTCCCCCTGTACTTTCTCTCTTTTCTAGCTGTATACCCTGAGCTGATTGGAAATCGTACGCATTACGCAACGTTTTGTGTTTAAAAAATTTTCCATGTGAAAAAGAAAGCATTTTAAATTTTTCTCTTAATATTCTCTTCTTAAAACCTCGCAAACCATAGGGCTGAACACGATCGCCAGACTTGCCACAGCGAGTTGAACCAAACTCGTACCGCCTGCGATCAACTTGGCCGCGAAAAGGTAAAGCAATTTCAAATCCTTACCAAAAACGAAAGGATTCTTAAGACACTCCACACTAAAATCACCAAAATCACAAAAAATCGTACACTTTTTACACACAAACCTCCCATACCTCATAAGGAAAACAAGCACAGAAGACTTCTCCTTTGCTCCAATTTGTTTTTGTCCAGACGGCAACTAATTCTTTCAGTACTTCTTCGAAATGGGTATTCAGCAACGCAGCGATAATGAGAAAAATTTATATAGGGCACTTTTTACCGATATTCCTCCCCATACACTGTTAACTTCTGACTAAAACCAAAAAAAACACTCTAATTTAAATCTAGGTCTGAAAAGGAGAAGAACGAATACTATTCTCAAATGAACGATCTCCGCATTGGCTGTGATCACCTTTCCAACGAAAAGGTATAGCAAAACGATGATTCCTATGTGTCATAAAACGCTGCTGTATAAAAATCGCTGTAGTATTTTGCTCCGTGAAAAAAAAAACCAAAAAGGGGTTTATTGGAGATTCTCATGGTTTTCGGAATCAAAGAATCGCCTATAAACTTAACCAGCTGTGCTTTGAAGAAAACGCATAGAATCTCCGGGATTTGTTGGTCGAGACAAATCCCATGACATTCTCTCTTTCTCTAATTCTGTAGTAGTGTCTGTTGTGAATATACTATTTACTCTCCTGTGAATATACAACAAATTTTAACCTTCCCAGAGTAAAAAAAAAAAATAAGAAATTGCCGCACTAATCCTTAGCCAAACTGTGTATATATCCTTAAAATTAACACACACTCATAAAAACGCCACTAACTGTACATAGTCTCAACACCACTCTGCCACAATATACGTGCCTACTAGAACCTCTCACCTTTTGCGCCCTCCCCTTTGATTGCAAAACTAATTGTCGATTTTTCATTAATCAATCAAATGTATAGGCCGCCCAAGAAAAGATTGCCAAGCAATTGCAACACACCCTCAACGAAGTCCAATCCAAATTGGATGAAACCAACAGGAGCCTCAACGATTTCGATGCCGCCAAGAAGAAGTTGTCCATTGAAAACTCCGACCTCCTCCGCCAATTGGAGGAAGCCGAATCCCAAGTTTCCCAATTGTCCAAGATCAAGATCTCTCTCACCACCCAATTGGAAGATACCAAGCGCATGGCCGATGAAGAATCCCGCGAACGTGCCACCCTTTTGGGCAAATTCCGCAACTTGGAACACGATTTGGATAACTTCCGCGAACAAGTAGAAGAAGAAGCCGAAGGCAAGGCCGATTTGCAACGCCAACTCAGCAAGGCCAACGCTGAAGCTCAACTCTGGCGCAGCAAGTACGAATCCGATGGTGTTGCCCGCGCTGAAGAATTGGAAGAAGCCAAGAGGAAGTTGCAAGCTCGCTTGGCTGAAGCCGAGGAAACCATTGAATCCCTCAACCAAAAATGCATTGGCCTCGAAAAGACCAAGCAACGCTTGTCCACCGAAGTCGAAGACTTGCAATTGGAAGTCGACCGTGCCAACGCCATTGCCAACGCCGCCGAGAAGAAACAAAAGGCCTTCGACAAGATCATTGGCGAATGGAAACTCAAGGTTGATGATTTGGCTGCTGAACTCGATGCCTCCCAAAAGGAATGCCGCAACTACTCCACCGAGTTGTTCCGCCTTAAGGGTGCCTACGAAGAAGGCCAAGAACAATTGGAAGCTGTCCGCCGTGAAAACAAGAACCTCGCTGATGAAGTCAAGGACTTGCTCGACCAAATCGGTGAAGGTGGCCGCAACATTCATGAAATCGAAAAGGCCCGCAAACGCTTGGAAGCTGAAAAGGATGAACTCCAAGCCGCTTTGGAAGAAGCTGAGGCTGCTTTGGAACAAGAAGAAAACAAGGTCTTGCGCGCTCAATTGGAATTGTCCCAAGTTCGCCAAGAAATCGACCGCCGCATCCAAGAGAAGGAAGAAGAATTCGAAAACACCCGCAAGAACCACCAACGTGCTCTCGACTCCATGCAAGCCTCCCTCGAAGCTGAAGCCAAGGGTAAGGCTGAGGCCCTTCGCATGAAGAAGAAGTTGGAAGCCGACATCAACGAATTGGAAATTGCTTTGGATCACGCCAACAAGGTAAGACACTTCACATGCTAAATGTAAAAAATTCATACCCACTCCCTTTGTATTAGCCATTTGTACTTACGCGAGCATTCTTCCTTTCCTTCTTTTCTGAATATTGCAGGCTAACGCCGAGGCCCAAAAGAACATTAAGCGCTACCAACAACAACTCAAGGACATCCAAACCGCCCTTGAAGAAGAACAAAGAGCCCGTGACGATGCCCGCGAACAATTGGGTATCTCTGAACGTCGTGCCAACGCCCTCCAAAACGAATTGGAAGAATCCCGCACCCTCCTCGAACAAGCCGACCGTGGCCGTCGCCAAGCCGAACAAGAATTGGCCGATGCTCATGAACAACTCAACGAAGTTTCCGCCCAAAACGCTTCCATTTCCGCTGCCAAGAGGAAATTGGAATCCGAACTCCAAACACTCCACTCCGATTTGGATGAATTGTTGAACGAAGCCAAGAACTCCGAAGAGAAGGCCAAGAAGGCTATGGTTGATGCCGCCCGTCTTGCCGATGAACTCCGCGCCGAACAAGATCATGCCCAAACCCAAGAGAAACTCAGAAAGGCCTTGGAACAACAAATCAAGGAATTGCAAGTCCGCTTGGATGATGCCGAAGCCAACGCCCTCAAGGGTGGCAAGAAGGCTATCCAAAAATTGGAACAACGCGTCCGCGAATTGGAGAACGAATTGGATGGTGAACAAAGAAGACACGCCGATGCCCAAAAGAACCTCCGCAAATCCGAACGTCGCGTCAAGGAATTGAGCTTCCAATCCGAAGAAGACCGCAAGAACCACGAACGTATGCAAGACTTGGTTGACAAGCTCCAACAAAAGATCAAGACATACAAGAGGCAAATCGAAGAAGCCGAAGAAATTGCCGCCCTCAACTTGGCCAAATTCCGCAAAGCCCAACAAGAACTCGAAGAATCTGAAGAACGCGCCGACTTGGCTGAACAAGCCATCAGCAAATTCCGTGCCAAGGGACGTGGCGGTTCCGTTGGTCGTGGTGCCAGCCCCGCGGTAAGTTATCAACTTTAATTTACACATCCTCTTTGGCCCCCTCCCTCCCTTCCGGAGTGGGGGTCAACTGCTCTGCCTTTTCTTTTGTGATTATTTTGCTCAAATCATAATTACAGAACATTGTTTCTACTTTTATTACTCAGCTCTAAATCCAACTATGGCACTGTATATGAACCATGGTCCACATCAAGAATCAGAAATAAAACAAACAAAAAAAGAAAACAGCCACCAAATTCAAAACTAGCTCATAAGTTTAAACTTTAAGCGTTTCTGATCCACAACATCCACTCCAAAGCAGGTGAAATGTCCCACCCACACAAGAAACGATCAATCGACCATCTTCAATTCTTTTTTTGCAAATGCTTGCAACCAGCTTAAAATAATCACCGACCACCACCAATAAACAACCAATCATGCCCCAACAAAACGAAAAATCTATCATCAAAGAATACATTTCTCTGCTTTTTTTATTATATACGAAACCCAAAAAATACCAATTATAATTATTATTTCTACTATAAATAATATGTATATGTATGTGTGTGTATACCATATAGCCGGGAATGCCAAAAGGTGGCCGCAACAAGAGTGTACTGGATCAGTAAAGCAACTTTCATTACATTTGTAAGTGAGACAGGACATTGCTATCACTACAAATATGTTGTGTGTGTGTGTGTGTTAATATAATCCCTCTATACATGTGCATTTCTTTGACATACCTTGTCACCAGCTCGTAAGCCATCTCTCGCGCACGCACACTTGTATCTTCGAGTGCATGGTCACTCAGCGTTTCACGCTCATTAAGTACACATGCATACATCAACCAAAACGTGGTAGTCTGAAAAAGTCATTGCTCGTTTTGTGGCATCAGAGAAATTGATTCATACATACATTCCCTTTCCCCTCCATGAAAGGAAAAATCATTTCCTACCTTTACTTGATTACTTGTTTATGAGAGTTCACATTTCTTGTTGTTGTTGTTTGGTTTGGAAAGTGTCACATTTGTCTCCATCTAAAACCCAAAAAGAGAAGAACGCCACCATGTTCTTCTCTCTTCAATCTCCCAAATGTTCCATGGATCTTGCTCTAATAAATTTAGATAACTACTTAGTATTGTTCTCTCTCATGAATATCGCATTAAACGTTCAGAATTGGGCTCCTGTAGGAGCAGCTGGCAGTTCTCCCCATCATCAGTAATACTATTTGGAATTTTGCTTGTCCTTTTGCATGCTTAGCTCTAAATATGGATATTTTAATACAATATAATAATGATCGCCTCTTTATCTCTCTCTCTCTCTATCTTTAGCCCCGCGCTATGTCCATGCGGCCACAATTGGACGGTATGGCTTTCCCACCAAGATTCGACCTTGCTCCAGAAAACGAATTCTAAATGCCATTAAAACACTTTAATTTATTTTATTAATACTATTTCATAAATTATTTTATTTTACTTTAATTTATAAATATTTTACAACAATTTTTGTTTTTCTAATTAATTAAAAAAAGAAAGAAAGAATGAAAATAAAAAACAACTTTTAAAAAAGTTTTGAAAAATACCAAAAAAAATACGTCAACTTAACTTAAAAGTCTAGAAAAGCTACACCCAACGAACGACGGGAGGAAAATGCACTACTTAGGCATAAATGATTAATATCAGCAAAATTAATTTAGTCTTAAAAACACAATGACAGCAAATCAGCAATTTAAACAAATCAAAAAATCAAAAAAAAAAAAAAACTATAAATCTAAGAACACCCAGCAAAAATGATGAGAAGATGATGTAAGCAGACCCAACATCTACTGTAGCATTATGGAACATTTCTTGTTTTGGTGTGTAGACGATCATCCTTGATTCACTTTCGGATTGGAGTGACATTTGCAAATACTCTCGAACTCAGCCCAAATGACAAAAGCCCAAGAAAAGCCTTTTCTAAAAACGAAACCTTTACTCATATTGTTGTAAAAACGATTTATTTATACTTATCTATTTATAAATTTATATGAAAACAAAAACAAACAAAAAAAAACAAGAACCCTATTTGGAACTTGACTTAAGCCCCGTCTAGATTCCAGATCAGTTGACAAGATCGAACTACTTACTACCATATGTATGTTTAGGTTTAAATCTAACACTGTATTTTTATATATACTTATATATATATATATATCTATATATTGCGAAAAAATGTCATCTATGATGAAAGCTGAAAACATAAAACGAATCACTACACATTCGAAATAAAGTCAAATTATATACGCCATATAATAACAAAAAAAAAATACAAACAAAAAACACTTGTTTCTTATTAAACAGCATACAAGAAGCATTTGTGCCTTCGGGTGCAGATGTTATACACTCAACTTCAGCAAACTCATTCACGGGCCCTCGGGCTCGTCCCAAACATTTTCATTTCAATTAAAAGAAAACATAAAAAAAAACAATTTTTAATATGAAAAAAAACAATTTTTAATATGAAAAAAAACACAAATAAATGAAAATCGACAAAAGGAACAAATTTTAAAATTACAAATCTTTGAAATCACCAATTGTGGATGGAAGTTAGGACCAGGGATTCGGAGCGGGTGCCTTTTTTTCCGCTTCGCTTTGCTCCCGCTCCGGCAAATTTTCTTCAGCTCCGCTCCTTAACATTTAAAATAACTTTTTATTATACCCTCCACCATAGCATGGGGGTATACTAATTTCGTCATTCTGTTTGTAACACCTCGAAATATGCGTCTGAGACCCCATTAAGTAAATATATTCTTGATCGTCATGTCATTTTAAGTCGATCTAGTCATGTCCGTCAGTCCATCCGCCCGTCTGTCTGTCAAAAGCACGCTAACTTTAGATGGAGTTAAGCTAGCCGCTTGAAATTTTGCAATTTGGGATTGTAAATGGGCCAAATCGGTCCATGTTTTGATATAGCTGCCATATACACCGATCTTGGGTCTTGACTTCTTGAGCCTCTAGAAGGCGCAATTTCCGATTTGACTGAAATTTTGCACGTAGTGTTTTTGGTATCACTTCCAACAACTGTGTTAAGTATGATTCAAATCGGTATATAACGATCTTGGGTCTTGACTTCTTGAGCCTCTAGAGGGCGCAAATCGGTACATAACCTGATATAGCTGCCATATAAACCGATCTGGGATCTTAACTACAATTCTCATCCGATTTTTCTGAAATTTTGTTTGTAGTGTTCTGTTAGGACCTCCAACAATTGTACCAAGTACGCTTCGAATCGGTTAATAACCACCGATTCGGTGGTTATACAAAAGCGATCCGTGGTGGAGGGTATATAAGATTAAACCCGGTCGAGCTTTGCACGCTCTTACTTGTTTTTCTATTTCCTTCTTTTACACACCGCACCCTATGTAGTGATATTTTAAATTTCTCATTAAGTTAAGTTATATGTAATCTTCATCGCCGTCTATATCGGACCATATCCTTATAAACCCCATATAAACGATCTCCTGAATAGATTTCTGCCTCTAGAGGGTGTAAGTCTCATTCGATTTGGCTGACCTCAAAATCTCTGACTTCCCGATATACTTCTTGAGCCCCTAGGCGGCGCAATTCTTGTCCGATTTAGCATTATTCCTCCTACGACCTCCAACTCGCGAATAATCCGACATCTCGATTTTATTCGTAAGCCTCTAGAGGCCGCAATTGTTATGCGTTTGACTATGTTTATGTTTGACTGATTTGCCATAATGATTTCTCCTATAACCTTCAACATCCACAGCAAGTATCTTCTGAATATATCTCTATTGCTCCCATATAAACTGATCATCGGATTTTACTTACATAAACATATTCACTTACTTTAATTGGCTATGACAGAATATTCGTTCCACTAGACGAACGTAGAATAGCGTTCCAAGCGCCTCGATCTTCTGAGCACATTCTAAAATCTCTGACATCGGGGTGACTTTCACCACCTGATCTTTCCATCGGGCTTTTGGTCTTCCCGGTTTGCGTGTACCACCGTGTTTGCTGGAGCTTCTTCATCCATTCTGACAACATGACCTAGCCAACACAACCGTTGTATTTTGATGCATGTAACTATGATATCGTCGTCATACAGCTCGTGGTTCATAAGTCGCCTATATTCTCCATTATAGCACACTGGTCCATATATTTTACGAAGAATCTTTCTCTCAAATACTCCAAGCACTGCCTCGCATGCTTTCACAAGCACCCATGCCTCGGAACCATATAACAACAAGGGTAGTATCAATGTCTCGCATAGTGTTACCTTCGTCTGTCGACAGGTGGCCTTGTTTCTAAACTGCGCATCTGTTTGCCAGTATTATTCTTTGCTTTATTTTAAAACTGGTGTCGGATGACCGACTTATAGTGCGAAAATCTTTGGCTTTTGTGGGATAAGATTTTCCTGCTTTTGGAATGAAAATTACCTTTGTGTCCCTCCATCCCACAGGTGTATGAGATATGATGATACCGCAATAGTACATCTCCCGGAAAATGTGTATCTATGAGTAGTTCTAGTATTGTCTCACAAGACATTGTTCATACATTCTCTGACGTCTGAATGTATCCCACCCTAGTAGGTTTCGAGGATAAGAGGATTAACCATTAAGCCAAGGATAGCCAAGAGGCCTTAGATCAAAAAGGTCTAAAAAAAAACCATTCATTGGCGACTTTTTTTGCTTAAATCGAGAACGCTGAACCAACATGATGTTGTATTTCAAGACTACTGAAGAGCGAGATACTGAAGATAAAGTTAAAAGAACAAGTTGCTTCCCTCCCCTAAAAGGCCCGATTCTTATGCGATTTGATTGGAATTTTACACATATACTTACACTGTGGTCTCCAAAACTCAATAAGCAAAGCAATTCTTTCCTTTTATCCTAGGTTTATATAAAAAAGAGATACCGGGAAAGAACTCGACAAATGCGATTCATGGTGGAGGGTATACAAGATTCGGCCCGGTCGATCTTAGCACGCTTTTACTTGTTTCATATAAAAAAACTAGTCGTGTGTGTGTGTGTGTTTACCCACACCTTTGCCAAATCAACCTCATGGCCTTGGTACGAATTTCGTACTACGAAAGCAGACGACAAGAAAAATAATACTCTATCTGAAGCCAAATCGCTCAAGAACATGATATAGCTTCCATATAAACCGATCTCCCGATTTAATATTTTGAGCCTTTACAAGCCCCAATTTTTATCCGATTTTGCTGAAATTTTGATTTTAGTTGTCTTGTTATGACTCTCAACAACTGCGTAAAGTACGGTTAAATTCGGTCTATTACCAGATATAGCTCCCATATTTTAGCAGAATTCATGGTGGTGGGTTCCCAAGTTTCGGCCTGTCCGAACTTATCACGCTTTTACTTGTTTTGCATTGGTGTCTTTTTATCTGTTTTACTCAATTCTCAACTAAATCATACAATGTTGAATTTTAAAACAAAGAGTTCAGTTATTGAAAACTCTACAATTGTCTTGAAAGCAGAAATGAATATAGACTTCCCAATCGTGTGGTGCCCTTGTATTGTATTGCTATCTTTAAGAATGAGAGCGTTGAGTTGCGTTGTGCAACGCGACACTCCTCAACGCGCTCAATCTGTTTAGGCCTTTGCAGTCAGCAGACAATGTTTGCTGTTTTCAGCAAACTTTATTCTATGAGCGCAAGAACCGATGGTTTGCCAGCTAAACCATTTATGATTGAAGGATTATGTGTAAGTTATCTTTTCTTTTCTTATATATAAAAATCAATTTTTGTTTGTTTGTTTGTATGTTCCGTATAAACTCAAAAACGGTTAAACCAATTTTCTTGAAATTCTCTCAGGTAGTGCATAATGATCCCGTGGTGAAAATAGGGTACTGCTTTTTGGATATCTGAAGGGGGGGGCGGACCTCCCCTTACCCAAATTTTCAGAAACGTCAGATCTGGAAGATGGGTGGTGCGATTTTGTGTGCTCTCTTACAGTAACCTAAAAACAAAATTTCGGATGGGGTACCTAGGAAGCCGCCCCACCCCAAAAACCTACCAAATATATATATATATATATATATATATATACTAAAGACAATATGGGACTCAAATGTATGGGACTCAAATGAAAGGTATTTAAGATTAGAAAACGTATCTGATATTTAATTGTAGGACCAAGTGTTTGGGGGACCGCCCCAACCTCCAAAACACCCCTAAATCGGACATATTTACCGACCATGGCAATATGGTACTCAAATGAAAGGTATTTGCGAGGAAAATATGAATCTGATATCCAAATTTGGGACCAAAATTCTGGGGGTCTACCCCCTCCCCTATATCAATATGGGGCTCAAATAAAAGCTATTTGAGTGTAGAATACGAATCTACGGATATAAATGTGGGACCAAGTGTTTGGGACCCTCCAAAATGAAAGGTCTTTGGGAGTAAAGAACGAATCTGATATCTTCATTCGGGATTAAATGTCTATGAGGCCACCTTACCCCCATTACCCCACCCAAATAGAACGTATTTGCTGACCATTACAATATTGGACTGTAATAAGAAGTATTTTAGAGTAGAACATGAATCTGAGCCAAGCGGCTGAGTGGCCGGCCCATCCCCCAAACCGGTCATGCTAGCCGACTATGGAAATATGGGTCTGAAAGGTATTTGAGAGTAGACCACGAATCTGATATCAACATTCGGGACCAACTGTCTCGAGGACCACCATTACAACCAAATAGGAATTTGCTTACAATGACAATTTGGGTCTTAAAGAGATTGGAGCTCGATATTGATAGTTTTTAGCGCCCATACGCCAAACCCGACATATTGGCTTACTTTTGCAATTAAGGTTTTTAAATGAAAGGGTTTTGTGAACAGAAAACGAATTTGATAACTAATTTTGGGGCCAAGAAGTTGGGGGACGCCTGATACCCACATTCGCTACCACGTTTCTGGGGGCCATACCACCCTTTAACTCACAAACCATCACCTCATCATACCACCCTTTAACCCACCATTGGGGACTTTCCTAGTCTTTTTAGAATCGGGTACACCAAACAACCACACTTAATGATCCTAAGACCCCCGAGCGAATTCTTAGACCAATTAAGATCATATGGGATTCAGATAAAAGCATTTATATTGTTAGTCAAGTGATATTAATATACAGTTTTCGTAGCATGGTATTTCACTAAAAACTCTTTAAAAGTCGAAAGAAATATTTAAAATTTAATTTTGCTCCATATAAGGTAGAAGAAGGCACAGCGGAGCGTGCCCGGTTCAGCTAGTAAATAATATTTACAACGAGCTTAAGAAAAAATTACAATGTTTTATTACCGGGAAAGGTGGATTAACAATATACTAAATATAAATCTTAAAAATTCACAATGAAATAACAACTCAATATCAATTTAGCAAAAGTTTAAAGCTTTTGGGAGCCTGGAGGCAACAAATTAGGTTGTATTCTTAGCAATTGTCTGTGTTGCCCCAATATATGTTCCAAATGATTGCATTCCCTTAGCTCCCCCTTGAACTCATCCAAGGTTTGATACAACACCGGATACAATTGCGGCAATATGCCGTGATCCAGTGTGGGAAACAAATGGTGTAGAGCATGATCACCAAAATGTGTTAATACCAGAAATTGTGATTTTTTCAAATCACCACGATCAATTATGGTGTCCACTTGAAATAGGCCCCAGTCGCGATCTTCACGATTGGCATCACCTTCATGATGTATTCGAGGATCATGGTGTGCAGCATTTAAGCCAATTATACAGAATGCAGCACTAGCAATCGCCGTAATGAGCAACCATTGGCGTATACACATCAACAAGTTCCAATCTGAGCTTAGATACATCGACAGTGGTATGGAGAGAGATATAATATCATGCCAATACATGATGTTTGTGTGCAAAAGGGAATAGACAATTCTACGTACAAAGAAGTAAAGAAGAATTCGTCATATTTGTGTATATTGGATAATATAGATGAGAATTTGTTTGCATGACAAAAAACTGGATTTTACTTACCTTGTGCCAATTTGTAAATACATTGCAATTGCATACACTAGTGGTTCTGTGACCCACGACACATAGCGCATCATCAACGATTTAATATGGAGATTAGGCACCCAACACAAAAACGGCTCAAACATTGATAATTCCAAATCCAGATAGGAATTGGGGTAGATATGATGGGACATGGCATGCGATATACGCCAAGCACAAAAGTTCATCATGGACAAATTGAAGGTATACATTCGCCAATTATCGCGTCTGTGGAAATAGTTATGGGCTGATATAACTGTCCAACATAACGTTGTACCCGCCAGTATGGTATACAACCAACTATTGAATTTTACACTAGCCACAGCGAACACAAACATCGATATTAGCAAAGCTAAATGGATGATCTGAAAATGAATATTTAAAAAGGTGATTTAATTAGGAATTGGATTAAAGCCTATTCGGAGTTAAATATTAATTATAACAATTTTGAAAACCTCAGACCATTAAAAATATTCTTCACTTAAAACAGCATTAGGATAAAATTACAAAAATATTATAACCTCAGGCAATTAAAAAAATTCTTCATTTGAAAAAGCATTAAGCTAAAGGGAAAATGTATTTGCAATCGTCTGACTTATTCCTCCGCATGATTGTTTTTAGATCGCTTTTCGCGACGCAAATCAAAATTTTTTCGATTTTAAGATAATAGATTATAAAGCAAAAAAACTTCATTCAGTAGGACCTTCCCTAATTACTTATGGTAAGATTATAATAAAGCAAGTAAGGAAGGGCAAAAGTCGGGCGGTGCCGAAGAGATTCAAAATCCTTCCTCTCAAATTTCGAGAAAATCGGTTAACAAATGACTATTTTATTGCAATATTACTGCAAATCGGACGAACAAATATATGGGATCTATATCCAAATCTGAACCGATTTTTTCCAATTTCAATAGGCTTCGTTTCTAGGCCGAAAAACATCCTGTACCAAATTTTAAAACGATCGCATGGAAACTGCGACCTGTACTTTGTACACAAATTAACATGGACAGACACACAGACAGACGAACAATGAGTCGATTGGTATACCTATCAATGGGTCTATGTCTCTTCCTTCTGGGTGTTACAAACAAATGCACTAAGTTATAATACCCTGTACCACAGTAGTGGTGTAGGGTATAATTATTATGTTATTGTTGAGATTTATGCAGTGTTTCAAGAAACAAATCGAGAAAAACATGAAGTTTTCACTGTGAATCACGAGCATAGTACCCGCCTTAAATCTTAGAAAACTTTTTTAGAGTAGAGACGAAGCTTATTAAAATTGGATATATGTGCTCGTCCGATTTGGACTAATATTGCAGTAATGTGGTCATTTGTTAACCACTTCTATCAAAAATTAGCAGGAAGAATTTTCTTTGGATTTTCTTTCGATATTACCACTTCATAGAAATCGATTCAGATTTGTATATAGTTCTCGTATATATATATATATATATATCGCCCGATTTTCACTCCTAGAGCACCACTGCAAGCGCATTAATTGACCAATCTTCCCAAAATTTTGTACAACGCTTTCCTCGACGACTACCACAATATCTAAGAAGTTTGTTTGAAATCGTTTCAGATTTAGATATAGCTCCCATATTTGTTTATTTATTATCCGATTCTCTCTATATTTGGCAGGAAAAATATTCTTATGACTCTTAGTGTTACTGGGAAATTTCATAGAAAGCGGTTCAGATTTAAATATAGCTGCCATATATGTATATCGCCTGATTTGCACTTCTTAAGCCCCTGCAACGCATTTATTGACCAATCTTGCCAAAATGTTCCAAAACAAAGTTTTCTTCGACGACAACTACAATATCTATATATAGTTTGGTTGAAATCTGTTCAGATTTAGATATAGCTCCCATATATATGTTCCTCAGATTTTGGGTAATTTGCAATAATGTAGTCATTTATCAACCGTAGTAATGACAGTTTGAGATCATACTTGGTAGGATTGTTGAAAGTCGAAACACTATGTGCAAAATTTCAGCCTGATCAAATAATAATTGCAGCATCTAGAAGCTCAAGAAGTCAAGTCGAAAGACCACTTTATAAAGAAGCTATATCCAAATCCGAACCGACATGGCCCATTTGCAATCACTAACGACCTACATCGATAAGAAGTATCTGTGTTAAACTTTATGCAGCTTACGCCTTCGATCACTGTCATGATTTCAACAGCCGGGCGGACGGAAGGGCATGGCTAAATCGACTTGGAATGTCAAGACCGTCTGTACTATATATACTTTATGGGGTCGCAGATCAATATATAGAGGGTTTACAAAGTATAAAAACTTAACTCTATTTATGTTTAATAAACCAAACCCTAGAAAAACAATTTAGGAACCATATATCGAGTAAAAATGATCTAGAGAGCTCTAAAGGCTATACGCAAATATGACCCGATGGAATTTATAGTTTACTTGGAGAGATGTCTTAAATAAATTTCTGTTCCAAAGTTCAGCGAATACGGATGACATATATGTAAATCGAAAGATCGGTCTATGTGGTAACTATATCCAAATATGGTCCGATTTAATTGAGAGAGTTGGTATATAACTCACTCATGCAAATTTCAGCACCGGCTAAAAATAGGTATTTTATAGGCCAAAACCATTACCCGAGATATAGGTCTATATGACAGCTACATATATAGAACATCTATCTGATTTGGCCCATGTTTGGCATGGTTGGGGAAAGGCCCAAAACAAGTCTTTGTTTCAATTTTGAGGGACATCGGATAGAAAATGAGCATTTTGTGGTCTCGGGAATTAAAATAGGATGATATATTTTAATGGGACCTATTCCAAAACTTTGATCGATATGGTCCATTTATATACCCTCAACCATAGGATGGGGGTTATACTAATTTCGTTATTCGATCTGTAACACATCGAAATATTGATCCGAGAACCAACAAAGTATATATATTCTTGATCGTCTTAACATTCTAAATCGATTTAGCCCTGTCCGTGTATCGAAAGCACGAAAGCACTAAATTTTGAAGGAATAAAGCTATGCGCTTGAAATTTTACACGAACACCTCCTACAAGTGAAGGTGGGTTGAGATTGTAAATGGACTATGTCGGTCCATGTTTTGGTAGAGCTGCCACAGCCGCTAGAGGGCGCAATTATAATCCTATTTGGCTTTAATTCTGCACAATGACTTCCACTGTGTTCTCCTAATTTTGCATGAAGTATTTTGTATTAACTTCCAATAACTGTGCCAAGTATGGACTAAATCAGTTCATAACCTGATATAACTCCCACATATTGACTTTTTAAGTCGCTAGATGGCGCAATTATTATCCGATTTAGCTGAAATTGTGCATGAAGTGTTTTGTTTTTGTTTCAAGTATGGAACAAATCAGTTTCTAACCTGATGTAACTCCCATATAAACCGATCTCGCGATTATACTTCATGATCCGATTTGGCTGATATTTTGCTCAACGACATCTTCTATGACCTTAGACAAATGCTAAATATGTTCCGAATCGGTCCTTAACCTTAATATTGGGTTGCCCAAAAAGTAATTGCGGATTTTTTAAAAGAAAGTAAATGCATTTTTAATAAAACTTAGAATGAACTTTAATCAAATATACTATTTTTACACTTTTTTTCTAAAGCAAACTAAAAGTCACAGCTGATAACTGACAGAAGAAAGAATGCAATTACATAGTCACAAGCTGTGAAAAAATTTGTCAACGCCGACAATTACTTTTTGGGCAACCATATATTGGGTTGCCCAAAAAGTAATTGCGGATTTTTCATATAGTCGGCGTTGACAAATTTTTTCAAGTTTTTTCTAAGTTTTATTAAACATGCATTTACTTTCTTTTAAAAAATCCGCAATTACTTTTTGGGCAACCCAATAGCTCCCATATAAAAAGATCTTCCGATTTTATTTCTTGTTGACTACAAAGCCGCTTTCGACAGCCCTATACGTTCAAAGATATTTCATACCATGTCTGAGTTTGGTATCCCTGCAAAATTAATAAGACTTTGCAGGATGACACTTGCTGATACACTTTCCTCAATAAGAATAGGAAAGAATCTATCCGAACCATTCAATACCAAACGAGTTTTCAAACAAAGAGACAGTTTATCGTGTGATCTCTTTAATATCCTGCTGAAGAAGAATGTACTAGATGCAGATGTGATTAGATATAGCACACTACTCACAATACAACAAATGCTACTCGCCTATGCCGAATACATATCATAGGTCGATCACCGGAAGCAGTAACTG
The DNA here is from genome assembly GCF_963082655.1 of Stomoxys calcitrans. Lineage (NCBI taxonomy): Eukaryota > Metazoa > Arthropoda > Insecta > Diptera > Muscidae > Stomoxys > Stomoxys calcitrans. Next base: position 37,618,243 of record NC_081554.1, on the reverse strand, counting down.
CAGCCTATGAAAGAATCGAAAGAGAATCAATGAAAATGGGACTGGCAGTAAATGGAGATAACTCAACTCTCAAAACGCCTGTACACCGGAGCATATAAAGACAAGTAAAAGCGTGCTAAGTTTAGTCGGGTCGAACCTTGGGTATACACCACCATGGATTCCGCTAAAAATGTGCTCTTATTAACTGAGTCTGTATTTAATTATTTTCGTCTCAAGAAGTCATACCGGGATATCGGTACTTAGGTCTATAACACCATATTGACCGATTCGGATAAAACTTAGCACTTATGATGTATGTCATAAGATAGGTTTTTAGGCCAAAATTCAGCCAAATAAGGAAAAAAATAGGCTTCTAAACGCTAAAGAAGTCAAATCCAGGGATCGGTTTGTATAGGGGCTACATCTGTTTAAGGACTGATTCGGACCATACTTGGCATGGATATTGGAAGTCATAATTCAAGTCTTTGTTCCAAATTTCAGCCAAATCGGATGGAAATTGAGGCTTCTAAACGCTAAAGAAGTCAAATCCGGAGATCGGTTTATACGGGGGCTATATCTGTTTATAGACCGATTCAGATTATACTTGGCACAGTTGTTGAAAGTCATAACAAAACACTACACGCTAAAGTTTTGCCAAATCGAACAAAAATTGCGGTTTTCAGGGGCTCACGAAATCAGATCGGGAGATTGGTTTATATGGGAGCCATATCTAAATATATATCTATATCTATATCTAAATATGTACCGATATGCCCCATTTGCAATCCCTAACGCGTTCGACCGCTTTCGTGACTTCCACAGACTGTCGGATGGACAGATATGGCTAAATCGACCTAGAATGTCAAGAAGATCAGGAATATATATACTTCATGGCGTCGCAGATCAATATATCGAGGAGTTAAAAATGGAATGACTAGATTAGTATACTCCCATTCTATGGTGGCGGGTATAATAATGCAGAAATTTGAGAACCACAACTTTAAGTTAGTCGACAACTTTATCTGCTTGGAACACTATTCTTATCATACCCTCAACCGAAACGAATGACACCAGTTTTGAAAGCACTCTACATATACCCTTACATTTTAAACATATTTGTATTTTGCTTTCTATTCTAAATAGAAGCAAGATCAAAGCCTGTTGGTTTCAGCTTGACGATTTCTTTGTCAAAGATAAAGCCAAGAATAATACTGGCAAACATATGCTTCTTTGGATTGAGAAAGCAGTTTAGAATCAAGGCAACCTCTCGACAGACGAATATCACGCTATACTACCTGCGTTGTTATATGGTTACGAAGCATAGGTACTTGTGAAAGCAGACGAGGCAGTGCTTGAAGTGTTTTAGAGAAAGGTTCTTCGTAAAATGTATGGATCAGTTTGCATTGACGGAGAGTATGAAACACAAACTGAATAAGCTGTATGACGACGTTAGCATAGTTATACGTATCAAAATACGAGTACAACGGTTGCGTTGGCTAAGTCATGTGAATGAAGTGGCTTCAGCGAACAATCTTTTGAAGGCGATCACTGTAGTACACGCAAACCTGGAAGACCAAAAGTTCGATAGAAAGAGCAAGTGGTGAAAGACATCTCGAAACTTGGTGTCAGAAATTTTAGAAGGAGCGCAGAAGATCAAGGCTCTTGGAACGCTATTCTGAGTTCGGCTAATGGGACAAATGTTTTGTCAGAGCACATTCAAGTAAAAGCTTATGTTTACATTCAAACTACGTAGTATATGGTTTTAGAACCACGATTTCTTGGACAAACAAAAATAACACTTACATCACTCTTTTGCTTTGGTCCATAATCGAGGTTTTTCAATTTGTCAACTACACGCCTTTTCAGTGTTTTATAAAAGCCATTCTCATTCAAGGTCAAGGTATAAATACGCGGTTTTGCTGCATCTGCCACTTTATATTTTTCGATCATTTTAGCTGGGACAGAAGAAAAGTGATGGACTTCAAAGACTTCAGTTATATCCGTACCTTTGGTTTCTTGCAACCAGAAGGAACCTCCAGGGTGTTTATGAATGAAATCGGTAAAGTCGTAAATACCATCATTAATACGCCATAAGCCCTCAGCTTCGTCATCCTCACACTTGCCCGCCAACCAACTGCAATAAAGCAAATCCAACTGATACACGAAAAAATAATTGTTTTATATGATCATTACAATACCCTTGAGATGTAATCAATTTTGAATTGCGATAGGTAGGAAATTTGGTGGCAATGCCAGACTTTTTCCACTCTTCAACGACCATTTAAAAAAATTCACCAACGTTTGTCTTGAAAATTTCCGACTTTTTTAAACTAGACTGGACGCTTTGAATTCTTAATTGCTACTAAACCCGCATTCAATAGAAGAATGAAATAGAAATTCTCATTATTGAAATCCACTTAGGTCAATATGCTTATCAGTAAAATTTTTAATGTATATATTTAAATACATTTACAAGTCTTCATCACGGAGATAGTGTTTGATATGAGATGGTCTATGCCAGCTTACAGTTAGTCGAAGACATGATCGAAATCTTCTTAAAAACGCAGCATTATGGTAATACATGCAAACATTGAACATTAGGTTGGTATTGCCAAAAACACGAAATATAGAATTCTTATTAACTGGTGAGTGACATTGTTTTCTGTAGACAGAAACTAAAAGAGGATAATAAGATCAAACTGTAAATTTTATGATTTCATCGGATAAGATTTGCGCTCTATATCTTAGAAGTGGGTAAATTTTTTTAGGCTGTCAAAAATAAAATTATTGTAATTTTCGTCAAAGAAATCTTGGTACAACAATCAAAATAAAGCTTCCCATTTTAAACAGCAAGCAAGGAAATCGGGTTTTATTGTACCAAAAGAAATGGTTGTCGTCAAAAACTGGAAGCTCGATTTTTAATTTAGAACCATAGTTTTTTCTACAATGTAGTCCTTGTTATTCCCTCCACCATAGGATGGGGGTATACTAATTTCGTCATTCTGTTTGTAACTCCTCGAAGTATTCGTCTACGACCCCATAAAGTATATATATTCTTAATCGTCATGGCATTTAAAGTCGATCTAGCCCTGTCCGTCCGTTTGTCCGTCCGTCCGTCTGTCTGTCGAAAGCACGCTAACTTTCGAAGGAGTAAAGCTAGCCGCTTGAAATTTTGCACAAATACTTCTTATTAGTGTAGGTCGGGTGGGATTGTAAATGGACTATTTCGGTCCATGTTTTGATATAGTCGCCATATAAACCGGTCTTGGATCTTGACTTCTTGAGCCACTGGAGGGCACAATTCTTATCCGATTTGGCTGAAATTTAGCATAAGGTGTTTTATTGTATTTTGACTTCCTATAACTGTGCTGAGTATGGTTGAAATCGGTCCATAACCTGATGTAGCTGTCATATAAACCTATCTGGGGTCATGACTTCGTGAGCCTCCAGAGGGCGTAATTATTATCCGAATTGGCCGAATCGGACCATAACTTTGTATAGCTCCAATATTATAGCAATTCTTTTCTTTTATTCACTGTTTGCCTAAAAAGAGATATCGGGAAAAGAACTCGACATATGCGATCTATGGTGGAGGATATATATTGGGTTGCCCAAAAAGTAATTGCGGATTTTTTAAAAGAAAGTAAATGCATTTTTAATAAAACTTAGAATTTAGAATTTAATCAAATATACTTTTTTACACTTTTTTTCTAAAGCAAGCTAAAAGTAACAGCTGATAACTGACAGAAGAAAGAATGCAATTACAGAGTCACAAGCTGCGAAAAAATTTGTCAACGCCGACTACAGGGTGGCTGATGAATATTGCTACAATGATGAATATTGCTACATTTTTTTTTCGGTGTATGGAATACATTTTTCTTTTATTCATGTTAAATTAAATTATTAAATTAATTATTAAATTATTATTAGTTAAATTAATTAATTAATTAATTAAATTAATTATTAAATTATTATTATTAAATAGAAAAAAAGTTATTACATTTTTTTTTGGTAGCGGCTTTCATCAGCCACCCTGTATATGAAAAATCCGCAATTACTTTTTGGGCAACCCAATAAGATTCAGCCCGGCCGAACTTACCAGGCTTTTACTTGTTTTTATTTAAGAGCCATATTACATATTAGAGAAAGGTTATTTTAAAGAGCCCTAAGTTTTATATTTCGTTAAATATACTTTTGTGGACATAGAATAGAAAGACTTTGTTCACAATTTTTGACAGGAAACACAATACACCTACTCCCAAGATGCCCATTCTCCAGTAAACGATTGAGGTCATCCAGATAAACCTCCACCGTAACTAAATGAACTACCAATTATTATACCCACCACCATAGGATGGGGGTATACTAATCTAGTCATTCCGGTTGTAGCACCTCGAAATATATATTCGTGGTTGTTTCCACATTCTTAGTCGATCTAACCATGTCCATCCGTCCCTCCGTCTGTCGAAATCACGATAGCGGTCGAACGCGTAGAGCTACCCGATTAAAATTTTCCACAGATACTTACTCTTGATGTAGGTCATTGAGGACTGCAAATGGGCCATACCGGTTCAGATTTGGATATAGTTCCCATATAAACCGATCTCCCGATTTGACTTCTTGAGCCCCTGGTAGACGCAATTTTTGCCAAATTTGGCTAAAATTTTGCAAATAGTGGTGTGTTCTAACTTCCAAGAACGGTTCAAATCGGTATATAACCTGATATAGCTCCCATATAAACCGATCTCCCGATTTGATTTCTTGAACCCTTATAAACCGCAATTTTTGTCCAATTTGGCTAAAGTTTTGCACATAGCGTTCTGTTCCGACTCCCGATCTACCGATTTGACTTCTTGAGCCCCTGGTAGACGCAATTTTTGCCAAATTTGGCTAAAATTTTGCAGATAGTGTTGTGTTCTAACTTCCAAGAACTGTGCCAAGTACGGTCCAAATCGGTCTATAACCTCATATAGCTCCCACATAAACCTATCTCCCTATTTGATTTCTTGAACCCTTATAAGCCGCAATTTTTGTCCAATTTGGCTAAAGTTTTGCACATAGGGTTCTGTTCTGACTCCCGATCTACCGATTTGACTTCTTGAGCCCTTGGTAGACGCAATTTTTGCCAAATTCGGCTAAAATGTTGCAGATAGTGTTGTGTTCTAACTTCCAAGAACTGTGCCAAGAGCGGTTCAATTCGGTATATAAACTGATATAGCTCCCATATAAACCGATCTCCCGATTTGATTTCTTGAACCCTTATAAACCGCAATTTTTGTCCAATTTGGCTAAAGTTTTGCACATAGCGTTCTGTTCCGACTCCCAATCTACCGATTTGACTTCTTGAGCCCCGGGAAGCCACAATTTTTGTTTAATTTGGCTAAAATTTTGCAGATAATGTTCTGTTATGACTTCCAATAACCGTGCCAAGTATGGTCCAAATCGGTCTATAACCTCATATAGCTCCCATATAAACCGATCTCCCGATTTGATTTCTTGAACCCTTATAAGCCGCAATTTTTGTCCGATTTGGCTAAAGTTTTGCACATAGCGTTCTGCTCCGACTCCCGATCTACCGATTTGACTTTGATTGTTCAATGCTAACACTGGTACTCGGCCGATTGTTCCAGCATAGAAAACATTGAAGACAATGTCAACATAGGATTACGACTGATTACTATCGAAGATAGTTGTCCTCGTCGAGAAAGGTTATCAGCTCAGAAAAACCCTGGATGACCGGGGAGATTCGCAATGTTGGGAAAGAGATCCGCAGACTTTACAACAGAGCACGTCGTTAAAAAAGCGGGAGTTTACTGGGGTGTGTACTTCACACGGCTCAAGGAATACAATAAGATTACCAGAGGTCGGTAGCGTTAATGACACCGCCAAGATGTGAAAGTTTCTCTCAAAAAGCCACGCCCAACGGAAACATTAATAGAGAGCAGACACAACGGAGGACATATTGAGGCTTTTGATGAAAACGCATTTTCCCCAGGATACGACGGAACTCTCGAGGACTCCGAAATCTTAGAATAATGTGGTAAATCGAAAGCTTATCATTACGGAATTTATGGTAAATGAAGCCTTGATGAAATATTTCCGACGTTACTACAAAAGGTAACCGACTATCTGGCGCCCCAACTGGCCACTATTTTCACAGCGTACCTACAACTTGCATATACTCCGAAAGCCTGGCAGAAGTCAAGGGTGGTATTTATACCCAAGCCCGGCAAGGCAAGTTATGATACACCAAAGGCCTAAAGCCGAAGACCTATAAGCCTTACGTCCTTTCTATTCAAAACCATGGAACGTATTATGGATACCATGGTAAAGAGAGGACAACCAGCGAACTGCTCAAATACAAACACCATGCCCATGTCAGGGGAAGGTCGGTGGAGACTGTCCTGCACGAGGTTATGCATAAAATAGAAGAATCCTTC